>NW_027205356.1:0-15754 GCF_024711535.1 Dipodomys merriami
GCTGAGAAGACATATCGGATATTTTGTGTTTGTTAGCTTGTTTGTTTTTAATGAAAACCTGAACTAGAAAAGAGCAATTTGGAATTGCAAGGAGGGAAAAAGAAAACACCAAATGCAGAAATAAAATGTACTTGATATTTTGAAGGACTATAAAGAAATTGCCCTAAGTGCTTCCATGTGAAGAAATAATTGCAATTTAAGAAATGACATCTATGGTATAGAAAGAGTGAAAGGGGATCTTTGTTGCAATAGCTTGTGTCAGTAAAAAAAATGGGGCCACTTGAAGATAAGTATGTATTTCTATGATGATAACATTATCTCTGAAGATAATACACAATGCTAATATCTTCATAATGCGTAGCATGAGAAGACACTGATACAATTCTTCTCTAATACTTTGCATATGTTTCTTAAACAGCACTTCTAATAAGAAACTGAAATATATCTGTCTTAGGAGCCCTCATTTGGGCTATAAACTCTCTGATGGAATATTTGGATGGGATAATGCTAGCTCTTAAAACAAGTTCATTCCAACATATGTCCAGCCCTAGATTTCACAGGATAATTCTGGAAAACCCTCAGTATTGTTGTTGGACTTTATGTATCCATTCAGGGACCAGAATGTCTGTGCATTAGCTTCTGGAAACTAACACAGGCCCATGTCCCTGGAATGGTCATCAATGATAAGGCATTGTGTGAAAGGCACATAATCTGATACTCTTTCTGCCAGAGAACAGCATTTGTATAACCCTCCCACTTGACAAATATGTTTCCTTAATGATAAAAATAAAAAAAAAAGAGGTTGATTTTTCCTGATTTGGCTATTCAATGGTCTGGGAGTTCTGTCAGGAGAAGATCACCTGTTAAAGGTCAATAATTTGAGATAACATGTTATAAAATACCGAAACTGACTGCAAACATGTCCTTGTAGTGAATGAAACAATATCATCTCTTGCAAGTAGAGTAACTTTATAATTTATGAATCAAGCCACAACAAAAATGAAACAAAGTTCCTTTAAGAAATCCTGGAGGGTGGCAGGTGAAGGCCAAGCAGGAAGGACTCTTTCAAGGCAACACGATGGAATGAATATTTCAGGATGTTCCAAGGATGCATCTTTGGGTGGTATCTGTAGGTTTTGACTATGCATCCTAGGAAATTTACTTTTGACATCTTGAGCATTCCTTATTGTTTAAAAGAATCAAAGCATGCTCTCTGGAACAAAGGCATAGGCCTAGCTTTTAGCTAATGAGAAGTTCCGAAGGTGGGCCAGGGATTCATGGGCAAAGAGACTGTTCTAGAATCTTGTATACAAGTGTGGAAACAGTTACAATAGTTAGCAGAGACAGAAATGATGGTAATTTAGCAGGAAATCCTAATTATTTTTTTCTTGTGGTACACAGTGGTAAAGTTCAATGCCAAAACCAATGCGATGTTTCTTACAAGGAGCCAAACCTCAGACCTGATTCATCAATGTTTTTTTCACCTAAAAAAAAACAAAAAGCAAAACAAACAAAAACAACTCCTCTAAGACTAGACATGTGATCACCCCCTACATGGGTTTTGAGCTATTTAATACATTTCCTTTTTGCCTAAAGTTGCCAGAGTTCAATTTTATTGACTACAAAGATCTAGAAGTGTACTAAGGAAATAAAATTAATTTTGTAGATGAAGCAACCATGGAATCAAAATCTCTATAACTTGTGATGGTCACAGAACTTGAAAGAGGCCTGGGACTATGGAGACCCAGCACTGAAAAGTCTAAAGTTCTTTGTACTCAGAATACCACTCCTTTTATTGATGGTAACTAATAAACATTAGTGAAATTTACTGTTTCCCTGTTATTGATGTTTTGAAAAAAATCTGCCTTCTATAGGGCCACTGATGATTCATGAAAATGTGTTTTCGCAATACAATGCAATCATTCAAATAACAAACCATGATTTAAAAGCGAAGCAAAACATAAAAATATGAAAAATCATTTTATCGTCTTTGTCTTTTGGGAAAAAAATGTTGTCGTCTTAGAAAAGATATGCTAAAATTAAACAATGTGTTCAAAAGAATTCAATAGCATAAATGAGTAAGAATCTTTTGTTGTTTGATTTATAATGATGTGATACAATTGCTAAAAGTTAATAAGAACTTGGAAATCATATCATTCAAATGAATCATTACAAGAATGGATATTCTTACCTCTGTTTCTGAAAAACACACCTTTGTGGGGTTTTTTGTTTGGTTGGTTTGTTGTTTAGTTGGTTGGTTGGTTGGTTTTGCTCATCCTGGGCTTGAATTCTGGGTCTGTATGCTGTCCCTAAGCTCTTTTTGTGCAAGGCTAGCACTATACCATTTGAACTAAAATACTATTTCTGGCTTTTTCAGTGATTAATTGGAGATAAGAGTCTCACAAATTTTCCTGCCCAGGCTGACTTCAAACAGTGATTCTCAGATCTCAGCCATCTGAGTAGCTAGGATTACAGCTGTGAGCTACTACTGCAGCCCGACACATGCCATTGTTTTGATAACTTCAGATAATTTATGATGGGAAAATTCAATCCCTGTCTTCCATGCCTGATATTATTTCAGAGGGAAAGCTTTAATATGTCTTTCTTTAATATATCTTTCTTTCTTCGTCCAATTTTACTTATTAGGCATCACATATACTGGCCACATTACAAACTCTAACAGCCCAGGACAGCCTATGTAAAGAAATGCATGGTCTGGTGCCTCTCCCCCTGATTTAGCTTTGCAGAATTCACTAAAAGGAACTGGTTTTCTCACTTTTAAAGCCAGAAAGCAATTCTGAAGTCTAGAATAGCTACCCCAGATGTATTTCCCATCTTGGGCCCTGTCTCTGGAACGTACTTGAGTTCACAAAGCTGCCAAGACATATATTCACAAACTTGGGACTTGAGTTACCATGGAATACCAGGAAAGTCTCCTTGGACTTTTGGAATCCTTCAGTATCAGCAAAAACAGAGAACATATAACCATTAAGCAAATTAACCTGAAACATGTTTGGAGACCATGAAGTGGTTGTCACACATCTGGAAAAAGAGTAAAGTAAGGAGGGTGAGTCTAGGTAAAGGAAAATATGAATCGAGCAGATCAGGGGGAAAAGAAGGTTGGGAAATATCCAACAAGCATGGATGCCACATCATTAGCAGACATCGCTTTGTTTGCAGAAATGGAGAAGAAAGCCCTATACTAGAGAGCAAACTGGCTGTGCTGCTGTTTCCTCCCTTCCACCTTTTCCAACACATCTGTTGTACAGGAAGCCTTCCACTTGTGTTACACATCCTGCAGCCAAGCTAAGTATCTGTGGTATGGCATCTGTCTGGTGTGCATAGTCTAGAATCCAGAACCCTGACTGGAATAAGTCAGCTGACTCCAAATGACCTATGTCTGCTTTTCATGTAATGAGATTTAATAACCCAAATAAGGCTGATGGAATGAAGTGGAGGGAAGTCACTGTGTGAATTTTCAAGTCAGAATGTCTGGAGTTAATTTCACCCACCATCTCCTAGCTTCTTAATTCTTCATACATGTCTAAGCCTCAGTTTTCTTGTCTGTACAATGAGGATGTTAGTATGCCATGTCACATGGAGTTTTATGTGTTAAATAAGTAATAGCAGAGGGCTGGGAAGGTGGCTCAGTGGTAGAGCTCTTACCTTGCATGCCTGAGGCCCTGGGTTCGATTCCTCAGCACCACATAAGCAAAAAGAAAAAAGCCAGAAGTGGCGTTGTGGCTCAAGTGGTAGAGCGCTAGCCTTGAGCTGAAGAGCTGAGGGACAGCACCCAGGCCCAGAGTTCAGGCCCCACGACCGGACCAAAAAAAAAAAGTAATAGGAGATTAAAGTGCTGAGTACAACATGGTGATAGGTATTAAATGTTTGCTTTCCTCATTATCATCTGTGTCTACCAAGAAGCTTTAATCCCTTCCTGCTTATTTTGGTACCCTGTGTCATATATATGTGTATATATATATATATACATATACATATATATGTTTATCTGATTTGGAGAAGGGAAGTAGAATAACAATATTAAGACAAAGGACAAAATTTGCACTAGTACAACAGCAATACTAACAAGACACAATGTTGGAAATTAACTTTACAGCTTGGCGGGGGGTGGGGTGGTGGGGGGTGGAATGGGAGAAAATGAGGGAGAGAATAATAATGTTCCACAAGTAATGTACCCATTACCTTACTTATGTAATTCTAACCTCTCTGTACATCACCCTTACAATGAAATAAAATTGAAAAAAAGAAAGAAAGAAAGGTAGAGACCTCTGTGTCTTTGGTTGTTTGAAATTCTATGTAAGTTTTGTACGTATCATTCTTTCTACTCAAATGGCACTGACCTACTATTCAGGAACAACTTCTTTTTGTCTCTACCTTAGGGTTCTTTGGGGATTGAATACAAGTGGGTTTGATGAAATACTGAAGAGTAATGGAAATATTCTAAAGCTGGATTGTGATGTGGTTGTGCTCTCTATAAATTTGTAAAAATTGTTGAATTGTATGCTTACGATGTGTGAATTTTATGGTACGTAAATTATACCTCAATATAAATGTAAAAAAAAGACAACGATTGTTTTTGAAAGCCCTCAATATATACCATTTAGGAAGCATGAAACTATAAAGAGCCACTAAGGAAATGGAATGAGAGCAAGTGTTACATTATTCCATTTCTTCTGGAAATTCTTTGACCTTCACTTTCCTATTTTCCTTCTTTTTTCCCTTAGACTTTTCCCTTCACCTTCCAACTTTCTCTCTCTTTCTCTTTCTCCCCTGTTTCCTCTTCCTTCTCCTCCTCCCCCTCTTCCTGTTTCTCCTCTTCCTTATTCTTTTCACTCAAGTCCTTGCTAACACCATTTCTTGGCTACCATCTAGGGTTTAAAAACATAAACAGTAATTGCAAGGCCTGTATTATGATTATTTTTTCTCTGGAAGGAAGTACAAAGACAGTACACAAGGCATTGTTAGGAGAAGGTATGAGAATAAGGAAACTACCACCATTTAGCTGAGTAGAAGTGCTCAGTAAGGAATTGTAATGGGTCAAAAAGAGGTGTGTATGTGATGGGGGAGGGGTGGTCTTTTGGCTTTGATGCCAAGACAGAAAACTCTTCTGCAAGACAGAAAACTGTTATGATGTTAATGAAGTTGCCTTAGTAAGGAAATCAACTTTTTATTACCAAGAGAAACAAAGTTAAATTTACAAAAAAGCTATTTATAATAGCAACATTTACTGTAAGATCAATGGAAGTGATTATATAAGAGGAGACAAAGGAGGAGGAGGAGGAGGAGGAGGAGGAGGAGGAGGAGGAGGAGGAGGAGGAGGAGGAGGAGGAGGAGGAGGAGGAGGAGGAGGAGGAGGAGGAGGAGGAGGAGGAGGAGGAGGAGGAGGAGGAGGAGGAGGAGGAAGAAGAGGGAGGAGGAGAAGGAGGAGAAGGAAGATCTAGAGAAGGAAATATAGAACATGTTCCCTAACAAATGACAGATTCAGATCAATAATAAGCTTCAATTTTCAATTATGTGAGTTTTACTATATAAATACTTATTGTAAGGAAATATTCAGTAAATACCCTTTGTATTTGGCATCATCATTTATGTTTTGGCAACTTCTTGACATGTTCAAAACAGACCTACTTTCATGTACTAAAATTTGTGCTCACAGAGCAAGTAGCAAAAATGATGCCTACTGTAGGGAATAAGATTTGATAAGAACAGCAGTATATCTGATGATGTTTGTGCACTCACCCTAGAATTCTCTGATGGCTGTCATGTTGATTTAGGAAATATCAAAAGATAGAGATTTGGGGCTGGGCCCCTGAAACTCACATCTGTAATCTTAGCTCCTTGGGAGGCAGAGATTGAGAGAATTGCAAGTTGGGTCTAGCCCAGCTGGACTCCAACTCAACCAACAGCTGCACACAATGGTGTGCATCTGTCATCCCAGATACAAGGAAACCTAAATAGGAAGATCGCCATATAGCCAACCTGGGCAGAAAATAAGACCCTGTTGGAATAATGACCACAGCAAAGAGTACTGAATATCTGCCTGCCTCTACACTAGAGCTAGCACTAAGTCTATTTAAAAATAGACTTCTAGAAGTGGTGCTGTGGCTTAAGTGGTAGAGTGCTAGCCTTGAGCTTCACGAAGGGCTGAGGGACAGTGCCCAGGCCCAGAATTCAAGGCCCACGACAGAACCCCCTCCCCCCCAAAAATAGACTTTCAACTTATATGAGCTTCTTCTATACATTGCCTCTCTACCCACACCAAGAAATGTGCTAGAAATATTCTCTGAGGTCGATGTTGTGAAATAGCAGAAAGCTGATCTTGAGTATTTGTGATAGCTGAGAAACTAGAGCCTTAGCCTCAGTGTCTGGTCAGGACTGATGGGACATAGCCTGCTATGCATAAGCAAGGCTGTTCAGTCATTGCTTTCGCTCTATGAAGAGCCTGTGTCTCCTAGATTGACCTCTTCAGCCCTGCAGAAGTGAAGGTAGTAGCAAGCTGCAACCTTACTCCCAGCTAACAGTCACTTGAAATATTGATTGCCACGTGGGATACACAACAGCTGCCAACTTCATTTGGGATGTTTTTCTTTGAGTGACAATGCATATGGCTATCAATCCAGTCCCCAGAGGCATTTCTTCCTTGTTTTCTCCATGTGAAATGTAGCTCATCTATAGAACTGGCCATAGGTCATATTAAATCAATTACTAATAAAGCGGTGGGGGGAGGGGTTTCTTTCTCTCATTGAAAGAGAAGGTGATATTTTAGGAATTAATTTTTGTCTTAGATTATTTGTCTTTGATGCTCAGCTGTGACCTCCTATATGTACTTCACAAAATGACTAGGTATTAAAAGTTTATGAATGTTACAAATGCCTTGAGGTACAAGATTTCAAACCACACCATGAGCCAAAATATTTCCAAAATTTAACAAATATTAACAAGCAACATAAAATGACTGAATGGCAGAGTCTCTGAATCATGGAATCTTTATTTCATTTGATTCCTAAAATAGTTTGAAGATGGTATTGTGTAAGAGGCTTATTCAATATGACAATTCTGATTAGAATAAGCACAGGAAATTAAAGTCATAAAGTGAAAAAATATATAACTATTTAGTCACTAGGGATGATATGAGCAACATTACCATCATTTGAATTTTGAATTTGAACTTCCTGGCAGCTGAAAGAAAAATAAATGACAATAACTTTTAAAAAATTACAAGGGTGATATACAGAGGGGTTATAGTTACATAAGTCAGTATTGAGCACACTTTTAACAGTATCCAGACTTCCCTCATTTTCCCCTATTTTTCATCCTTCCATAATAACTTTTTTATCCCTCAGAAGTTAATACAACACTTAGTTAAAAGAAATATTTCCTCCTGTCTTATTCTAAAACAGAAGTATAGCACAAATTATACAAACTCCATATGTACACAAATCAATGTCTGTTCCAATGTGTACATTAAAAATCTGCCATCTACTGCTCTGAAATAAATACAGACACTTGGATTTCAAAACATTGTTTAAATTTTGTCATATGGGTTCATAAATAAAATAGACTTAACATTTAATGAAACATTAACAAAATAAATTTCTCTAATGCTGATCTTATAGGAAATACAAAATGAGGCTTATTTCATTACTTTTGGTATGATATTTTGAGAATGGCCAATGCTATCACATGGAGCAGGGATAGGAAATCAGAGGCTAAACAAAGTCCACATTTCCTTTTTAAAATTTATCTTTAAGTAGTGTGGAGGGGTTTCATTTCAAAATTTCCATTCATGAGTACAATGCATCTTGAACATATGTGTCATTTTCTATGTTTTAAGCATTATAGAAATTCATTAGAATACAACACAGAGTAAGAAGAATGACCTACCTGTACATTTCTGTTCCAATATCTTAGAAAGGCTAACTCACAGTCCAACACAATAAATACCAGGAAACAGGTACTCAAAAGTGGTAAATTGAGGAGACAAATGAAGATAAGGAAGTGGTAGTAATGTTTGATACAAATCCTACAAAATTAAGAAAATCAAAGAAAGAGGGAAAGGGGTGGGGTTGAGAGGAATGGAGACAATGATGAAGGAGGCGACTAGGACCAAGATGTGTTCTATTCACAAATGACTTCATCAAATGGCGACTTTTTGTATAACTACTTAAAGATAATAAAAGGTAAAAAATGAAGAATAATTACCCATGAATTTCAAGTAATATCTCTGAAATCAGAGATTTTTTTGTCTATGTTATTCTACTACTGAGTCCCTGGAGCCTGGCAAAGGATATGGTTCCAAAAAGACATTAAAAACACATTTGTTGAATTGAATTTAACTCCATTCTGTTTTCAAACCTAACTATAGTATCTAGGATTCTCAGCAACATCTCGGAATGTAAACACCATCTTGGTCTTAAAGCTCAACTGTTTCCAGTTATAAATACAGTTATGTAGTTCATGTCTCTGCTAATAAAGTTCTGATGTAAAATGAACCCCAGAAAACTGATTCTTCTGATCAGAATTCTAATTTTTTTACCTCTTAAAATGTGTTATCATGAGAGCATAATAATTTTAGCCACAATGTGACTTACACTTATTTCTGAACATTGTCAAATGTTCACAAGGCATCCATAGTTCACAATAACCCACTATTTTCTAAGCATCCTTATTGCCAATCTCCTGTGATAGTACACATTTTACCACCAGAGTCAACCTGAGAACAACCAGTTCATTTGAAGGACTGATTGCCAGGGTTCATATATTGCCTGATATATTGGGGTTATAAAATCATCTATCACCTTGTGGGTGCAACATAGCCATATTACTTCAGCCATCAGAACAGACTATAGAAATTTCTTTGCAGAGGATAGAAAATGGAAAGGAATTAAAGACATTAGACAGTAGCAACAGTTTAAAGACTTGACTTGGGTAGAACACATCAAGGGGCAAGCAGCAAGTAACCTATTCACATGCCTTCCTAGGATCTATTTGGACCCCTAAAACTGGAAAATGATAAACATATAGATAGGCCAATATATTAATAATCTGTAAACTCATGACTCACAGAAGTTGCTGGCATGCTCACTACCAATGACAAACAGAAACAGAAGCAACAATACAGCACTGCCTTTTCCATTTACTTAAGTAATTCACTGGCTATCCATTCTGAAGATATTCACACACACACACACACACACACACACACACATGCACACACACACTCACATTTTAAAAAAGTAAAGAAAACATAAATTGAAATAAAATATCCCTAAAAATCTCAGCCTTAACCTAACTAGGCATCCAGAGAAAAGCATCAACATTTCATCAGGTGGTTAAAAATAAATCAGAGGCAATGTCTGTGTGCGAAGGAGAGGTTATTTTTCACACTAATTACATATATAAAAAATCCCACCTTGACAAGTTGGAATCTGATGGGTATATTACAGTTCAACTGCAAGAAGAAATGCATGTGTATCTTTTAAAAGCCTGTGCTCTATTGGCTCCACACAGTAATTTTTTTTTCTCCCCATTCCTCAGTACCATTGTTGAGTTTGTAATTCCTGCTCCCCCTTTAGACTATTTTAAAAACACAACTTCTCCAAGCCTTACTGTATTTAAACTGCTGCCAATCAAACAGCAGCGGCAGAAGCAGCAAGAGTCTTACCTCTTGAGCAGCAAGCATCCTGAAGATCAAGTCCACAAATGTTATTGCATTTCGTATTTAATCTACACATCAGCAAGAATATAAAAATAAAAAAAATCTACCCTGGAAAGTTATCTATCATGAAATGTTTTCAAATACTTCCTTGTTTGTGGTTAACAACCATAATCACTCAGATAAGTACCTGAGTTCACAGCACTATTCCTGCTGTGAATGTCTTATTCGAGAATATTCTATTATTGGCAGTGTCCCTGTCAGCATGTAGGCATGCACAACACACAGCAATATTTCAAAGACTAAAATCCTGTAAAGCCTTCCAGTGTCATGCTTACAATCTTATTATTTTCATGGATTCTCAAATAGGTTCTAAAATTAATCTTGTTCCTGTGTTTGGGTTTTGAGATATTATGTATATCTTAATAGATGCACATCACTTCAGAGAAAGACATTCCAGGAACCTCCTAGCATTAAGTCTGTGCCTTGAGTTATTCACAGAAGGGGAGTGCGGATGCCCCAGTT
Organism: Dipodomys merriami; assembly: GCF_024711535.1. Classification (NCBI taxonomy): domain Eukaryota; kingdom Metazoa; phylum Chordata; class Mammalia; order Rodentia; family Heteromyidae; genus Dipodomys; species Dipodomys merriami. The sequence goes on from NW_027205356.1 coordinate 10,202, forward strand.
AGAAAAACTGTCAATCATAGCAAGTGGATTGATAGTTCATGAAAATGAGTTTATGTTGGCCAAGCTCTGTGGGGCTTTGAAAACTTGGTCTGGCTCTTCCCAATCTGGGAAGGGAAGAGGGTGAGATGAGAAGTAGGACACAAATGATAAAAGGGACAAAGAAAAACCTGCTAAAGACTCTTGCAAATCTCGTACAAAAGCTCAGGAGTTGTAGGCAAAGAGGTATAGGCCGGAAGGCTGAGACCGAGGTGTTTGATAACTTCCTGGCACTTTTCTATATTGAAGAGCTGACTGAACACAAAATCACTCAGGCCACCATCCACTTAGATCATCATTGGCACCAACTTCTGAAGGAGAAACTGACTTTAATAGACGTTTTACACCTGCCAAAGAACAATATCTACAAGTTTGTTGAGATTTAGCACATGCTATTGAAGACAAAACTTTTGGCCACTTTTAGTTTCCGTAGTGCTTAGGAAAGACTTTCTACTCAACTAACTACCTAAAGAAATTTTCCAAATAGTAATCATATGGCTACTGAGGCATTTGTAATATATGTAATACAAAATATATCCTTAGCCAGGCTTCCAACTGGATTTTCATATTTCATTGATGTATACAGTTAATGTATTTCTTCCTGCCTCTTTTCTGGCCACCATGACCATAAGATTAGTTGAATCTGGTAAGTGTGCTGTAGATTTTAATTTCCTATGTCCCAGAAGTAAGTGGATTCATGACCAAGGTTGGAATATGAAAGTGTGGAGGTCCAGATCCAGTAGATATAGATGTGTGTGTGTGTGGAATATTTATAAAGATTAATGATGACACATGTCATCATGACACATGTCATGAATGTTTAAGTGAGAAAGTGGTTTTACTACAATATCAATGAAAAAGTGGTAAAAAATTGCAAGGTAAAACTCAGACTTGAATTAAGGCTTCAGAGTGAGGCTCAGAGGTAAGGGTGTGATCTGTGACACCAGTTGTGTGCAGATGAATGTACATGGCAGCTCTAAGCTCTTCGGTCTGGTTTGTGTGGTTTGAAGTATTTGTGCCTTGACCATCAATTGCACAACCTGCTTTCTTCCTTCTTTCATTCTTGCTCTTCTTTCATACATATTGTTATGTATTCTCCTATTACCACATCTATGAAGATAAGTAACCTGTGAATAATATCCTAGAAGAGGCATTTCTCTACTTGTATGCACTTTTCTCAAACTTTAATGTTTATAGGCATCTCTGGGTGATCTTTTTAAAATGTAGAGAAAATGAAGATTTCTAATCGATTACCAATCTACAGGTCTATGGAACCCATTCTTAGACACAACCTCTATTTTGACTGTTTGAACCTGCCATTGCTAGTGTCTGAAAATTCTATCACTCAGATTATATCCCCAATTCCAATTTTGTTCTGGGTCCTCAGTTAACCCAAGAGAAAAGCTAATAGATTTTCTTCATCACTAAAAAGTATCACAACTCTTTGACTACTAAGGAAAGTCAATGGCCATCATCCTGAGAAGTAGCGAAGAAATCATTAGATCAAGTAGTTAAAAGATCATAAGCCAAACAAAGCCTACAGAATTTTAAATTAGCATGATGACCTTGACTTTAATTTAGGACTTAATAAAGTTTCAATAATGAGCAACCCTTTTTCCAGGTGTCTTGACCATTTCTATATGCACAGCATTCTGAAACTACAGGTTATAGGACAATAATATGCCATGATCATCTTGCCTGATTATACTTCCCATGTGCTGCTAGGTCCAATTATCTTGGTGCTAAACCACCCTCTAATTGGGTGTGAAACTCGTATCAGAGTTAATTGCACTGCACACCACTATGAGGCCTTGAAATAATTAAGAATGTTTTCATTTCTCAACTGGCCTAGAAAAAAAGTACATATATTTCAAGTTTCATTCCTTAGGGATTTCTTTCAAACTCATGAGATCAGCTGTATGTGAATTTATGCAAATTCCTAACCCTAAAATCCAATATGAGACAATAAACCTCTTATCATAGCCAACATACTTTGATCTACAAAAATATAGCTACTTTATGAGGAGCCCATGACCTCTCATTCTCAAAAAACAAAACTATCATGGAAACATCTGCGGCATTTTTAACTATATTGTATTCATCACTTGAAATTATAAATCATTTGAAGGTACCTTTTTGGGAGCTGAACTTCACAACAAATATTGCATCATCAAGGCCAAATGCATTATAGAATATTATTTCATGTATGAGCAGTAATGAGAGAGATGGAAGATAAAAACTGCTACTAAGAACAAATTTTAAAAGGAATAAAACCTGGAAATATAAGGAGATCTAGGAAATGTATCTTTATAACCAAACTGAGGCATGACCCTTGATTTTACTTGTGTATGGATTATTAAAAAAATGAATACACTGAAGTTTCAGAATAGAATCATGCTAACTACAGGGCTGGGGGAGGAAGGGAATAGGGAGTTGCTGTTCAAAAGGTAAAATGTTTCTGCAAAAAAAGCAAACAAAAATAAATGTTGAGACCATTACATAATAGAATCATGGTCAATAAAATGTACATATTTCAAAATAACTATGAGAATGAATGTCCAATGTTTCACAATAAAAAGGATGAATAAAGTGATGGATATATGAATTAGCTTAATTTAACAAATTAACATTTATACATATATCAAAACATCGGATTGGAGCCAGACATGGTGGCTCATTTCTGTAATCACAAGTACTTAAAAAGATGAGACCAGGAGCACCACAGTTTGAGGCAAAAAGTGTTAGTGAGATCTCATCTCATTAAGCAAGCTGGGTGTGGTGGCATGCATCTGAGGATGCCAGCTCAGGAGAGGCATAACAAGCAAGAGGATCACAGCCCAAATAAACAACAAATGCTGAAGGAAATGCAGCCAAAAGGAGCTCTAACACACTGTTGGTGGGAATATACATTTGTTCAACCATTCTGGAAAGTAGTATGGGGTTCCTCAAAGAAATAAAAATTAAAAACATAAAACACTAAGCATAGAACTTCCCTAGGATCCAGTAATCCCACCGCTTTCTGGGCATATATCTGATAGGGCACAAACTAGGTTACAGTAAAGCCATCCACACAAGCATATTCATTGCAGCATTATTCTCCATAGCCAATGTAGGGAATCAGCCCAGATGCCCCTCAGTGGATGAAGGGGGATCAAGAAAAGGTGGCAATCATGCTTGGTAAGAAATGTATGCATTATCCTGCCCATGTAATTGTAGCCCCTCTGTACAGTATGTTCTCAAATAAAATAAAATACAATTTAAAAAAAAAAAAGAAAAGGTGGCAATCATGCTCCTCTATTAAAATGATATTGTACCATTGCCTTACAAGTGTAAGGCAATGGAAAGATTTGGAAGAATATCATATTAAGTGAAATAAGTGAGACCCAGAGAGAAAAAGGTTGCATGATTTCCTTCATTAGTGGTAGATAGACTGTCCCTATAAATCTATGAGTAAACAAGTTGAGCAGTAGGCAGGTGGCTAAAAAGAATTAATTGAAGTATAATAGACAAGTTAGAGAGCTCAAATAGTATAATCTTTTAGAAAGACCAGGTCAAAGCCCAACAAATAAGCACCAGAAAATGGATTCCTTCAAGAAGGCAGTGGCAAGAAAAAAAAAAAAAAAAAAAGAAGGCAGTGGTAGACAAATGACAGGGAAGGGTAAGGGGAGAATGTAGTCAAGAGTTCATTGTATATACCATAGAAAAGCGTTGGTGGAATGGGGGTATTAATACTGAAGGGGGTGTCACTTTTCAAGATGTATTCATAAATTGCTTTGCTATCTGTACAAATACATAAAGATAACTTATTGTTGTTAAAAAGGGATCACACAAAGGAGGAGGCTACAATGCTTGATAAGAAATGTACTCATTATCTTGCCCATCTAATTGTAAAAAATAAAAAAAATTTAAAAAAGGATCACAACCATGGCCAGCTTGGGATAAAAATATCAACTTTACCCAAAACATAACTGACGCAAAAAAGGGCGATTCTGAATTTTTTAGAATGCTTACCTAGCAAAGGTGAGACCTTGAATTCAAACTTCGGTAATACCAAAAATGACATTAAACCCTATAAATGTGTATGGCTATGATTTTCCAATTAAACATGAGGTTGATTTTTAATAGCAAAAGTAAATACAAGGCATGCTGTTTACAGAACTCATTTGAGCTACATCTGTAATCCACTAGACATCATGTTGAAAATGAGCTATCCAACTTATGGTGGGGGTGGGGCAGGAAGGAAAAAAAACTGGAAGAATATGAGAGAAGAGGTGACACTGTTCAGAACGAAATGTACTCATTACCTGCCTTATGTAACTGTAACTCCTCTGTACAAACTTTTACAACAAAATAACTAAATACATTTTTAAAAAGAGAAGTCATGAAGTTCACAAGCATTAATATTCCCTGAAAGACTATAGATTCGAGTACATGAAACACGGGAATATCAATGGCTTGTTTCCCAAGGCCTCTGGTCATTGTCCTGAATCCGTGGCTGCATTGACCTTTTCCTTGTTGCACTATGTCTTGGCCTTACTGCAAGTGACTCATGATGTCTTCAAGGATTTTCCTCATGTAACTGGCTGACCCTTCCAAGCTATCTCATCCCCTTCTCCTAACACATTTACCTCCCCAGTCTTCATTCATCATTTGCTGCTCTCCTCCTATTTTACCACACCTACTGGTAATGACCCCAGGCTGCCTTAGATCCATAGTTCATGCTGCTTGGAGCCAACTCTTGCCTATTACTCACCGCTAGCATGGCAAGACTTAGCAAATAGTAAATCATGATAATGCAGCTCCAAATCTGTTATTACACTCTGCAGCTGCTAGAAAATGAACATCATAATGTATCTTACGTTTTGGTCCTGTTCAATCACTTTGAGGGGTCAGAATTTCTTCATAGTGGTTTATGTAACTTATCATCTTATCCCAGAATGATAGGAACAAAGTTTTGTTACTACTTAAAAAAAAACACTATGGCATTAGTATGTGATTTTCAGGTGTCTTATTACATTATTTCAATGAGCCAGTTTATTTGCTAGGGCCAAAATAAAAACTCTGAAAATAACAAATGTTCATTATTTAAAATAAAATAAAATGCTTGGATAATTCTCATTACTATGATCTCTGGAACATTTTCATTAGGAACTGAGAATGTTCCAGAAAGAATGTCATACCAACTTAATGATTGTACAGCATCAGCAATCTAGTTTAGGTAGGAAATAAAGTATATAGGATATGTCCTCTTTCTTGCTGTTCTTGAAAACCTAAGGCGATCTTATTTCACTTGGCTCCTTTCAGAAAATAAGTAGAGGTAAAAATGGACCTTACCATGATACTTCATTCAGCTTAAAGATATAGCACACACCTATAATCCTAGCTAGTCAGGAGGCTGAGGGTAGCAGTTCGAGGCCCACCTGGGCAGAAAAGTGCCCATGAGACTCTTATCTTCAATAAACTACTCGAAAACTGAAAGTGGCACTGTGGCTCAAGTGTTAGAGCTATAACCTTTAG
>NW_027205357.1:0-15741 GCF_024711535.1 Dipodomys merriami
AGGCTGGAACAAAATCTACCAAGCAAACGGCCATCATAAACAGGCGGGAGTTGCAATACTAATATCTGATAAAATAGACTTCAAATTAAAATTCGTGAGAAGAGATAAAGAAGGTCGCTACATACTAATTAAAGGATATTACAATTCTAAATATCTATTCGCCAAACAATGGAGCACCCAAATTTATCAAAGAAACACTACTTTCCCTCAAATCCCATATATATCCAAAGGCATTAATTGTTGGGGATTTTAACACACCACTCTCCCCACTAGATAGATCAACTCGGCAAAAACTCAACAGAGAAACCACAGATCTAAACAGCTGCAAAGATCAACTAGACTTAACAGACATTTACCGAACATTTCACCCAGCAGCATCAGAATACACGTTCTTCTCAGCAGCACATGGAACGTTTTCTAAAATAGATCACATTTTAGACCACAAAGCAAACTTGTCTAAATTCAGAAACATTGAAGTTATACCTTGCATTCTCTCTGACCACAAGGGAATAAAATTAGAACTCAACACCAAAAGCCACCAAAGAAAGTCCGGTATCACATGGAGGCTGAACAACACACTGCTGAATCATGAGTGGGTCATGGAAGAGATTAGAAAGGAAATTCAAATGTTCATGCTATTCAACAAAAATGAACACACAAATTACCAGCTCCTCTGGGACACAGCAAAGGCAGTACTCAGAGGCAAGTTTATAGCTCTGATCTCCTACATCAACAAATTGGAGAGATCGGAAACTAGCAATTTAATGACACATCTAAACCTCCTTGAAAAAGAGCAGCAAGATAAACCCCAATCCAGTAGACGGAAAGAAATAATCAAAATTAAATCAGAATTAAATGAATTAGAATCCAAAAAAACTATAGAAAGAATCAAGGAAACAAAGAGTTGGTTCTTCGAAAAACTTAACAAAATTGACAGACCCTTAGCAAACCTTATCAGAAAAAGGAGAGAACACACCCAAATTAATAAACTCAGAGATGAGAATGGAAACATCACCACGGAAACAACCAAGATTCAGAACATTATAAGGGAATACTTCTCAAAACTTTATGCTAATAAGTTTGAGAACTTGACAGAAATGGACCTTTTCCTAGCAAATATTGACATGCCAAAACTAAACCAAGATGAGTTAAACCAGCGTAACAGGCCCATATCAAGCATTGAAATAGAAACAGCAATAAGAGACCTCCCAGCTAAGAAAAGTCCAGGACCAGATGGTTTTACAGCGGAATTTTACAAGGCCTTCAAAGCAGAGCTCACACCAATACTCCTCCAACTCTTCAATGAAATTGAAAGAGAAAGCTCACTACCCAACACATTCTATGAAGCCATCATAACCCTCATCCCAAAACCAGGAAGGGACTCATCAAAGAAAGAGAACTATAGACCCATTTCTTTGATGAACATTGATGCAAAACTTCTCAACAAAATTTTGGCCAATCGACTTCAACAATTCATCCAAAAAATCATACACCATGATCAAACAGGATTCATTTCAGGGATGCAAAGCTGGTTCAATATACGCAAATTAATCAATATTATTCATCACATCAACAGGAGCAAGAATAAGAACCACATGGTTATCTCAATAGATGCAGAAAAAGCATTTGACAAGATCCAACACCCCTTTATGATGAAGGTTCTGGAAAAATTAGGAATCCATGGAACATTCCTCAATACAATAAAGGCTGTATATGACAAACCTACAGCCAGCATTATACTCAATGGTGAAAAACTAAAGCCATTTCCTCTTAACTCAGGAACAAGACAAGGATGCCCACTCTCTCCACTTCTCTTCAATCTAGTATTAGAATGCCTAGCTACAGCAATAAGACAAGATGCAGACATAAAGGGGATCCAAATAGGGAAAGAAGAAATAAAACTCTCCCTCTTTGCAGATGACATGATCTTGTATTTAAAGAATCCCATAGACTCCATTCCCAAATTACTCAAGTTGATTCAAAACTTTGGCAAAGTAGCAGGTTATAAAATTAACCCCCCAAAATCAATGGCTTTTCTAAATGCAACAATGAGAAAAGTGTGGCTGAAATTAGGAAAGCAACTCCATTTGTAATAGCCTCACAAAAAATAAAATACCTAGGAATTAACTTAACCAAAGAAGTGAAGGACCTCTATGATGAAAACTTTAAAATCTTGAAAAAGGAAATCAACACAGAACTTAAAAAATGGCAAAACCTCCCATGCTCCTGGATTGGCAAGATTAACATCGTGAAAATGGCAATACTTCCCAAGGCTATCTACAAATTCAATGCGATACCTATCAAAATTCCACCCTCATTCTTCAAGGAAATAGAGGAGGCAATCCAAAAATTCATATGGAACAATAAAAGACCCCGAATAGCAAAAACGCTCCTCAACGGAAAGAACACTGCTGGAGGAATAGCAATACCAAATTTCCAACTCTACTATAAAGCCATAGTAATCAAAACAGCTTGGTATTGGCATAAGAACAGACCTCAGGACCAATGGAATAGAATTGAAAACCCAGAAATGAACCTACAGACCTATAGCCATCTAATCTTCGATAAGGAAGCTAAAACAATAGAATGGAAGAAAGACAGCCTCTTCATTAAATGCTGCTGGCAAAATTGGTTAACCACATGTAGAAAACTAAAGCTAGATCCTTATATATCACCCTGCACCAGAATCAACTCCAAATGGATCAAAGACCTTGAACTCAAAACAGACCCTCTGAAAACATTACAGGATGGAATAGGAGAAACCCTAGGTCTCCTTGGCTCAGGTCGAAATTTTCTGAATACAGACCCGGAAGCACAACAAATCAAAGAAAGGTTGGACAAATGGGATTGCATAAGATTGCAGAGCTTCTGCAGGGCAAATGACATAGCTGGCAAGATCAATAGAAAGCCCATGGATTGGGAGAAGATCTTTACTAGCCATACAAAGGACAAGGGTCTCATATCTAAAATATACTTGGAACTCAAAAAATTAAACCAGCCAACAACAAATCCTCAAAGAAACAACTGCCCAATAAATAAGTGGGCGAAAGACTTAAAGAGAAGCTTCTCTGAAGAAGAAAGAAGGATGGCCAATAGACACATGAAGAAATGTTCAACATCCCTAGCCATAAAAGAAATGCAAATCAAAACAACATTGAGATATCACCTCACTCCAGTTAGAACAGCAAAAATCAAGAACTCTAACAACAACAGATGCTGGAGGGGATGTGGACAGAAAGGAACCTTACTTCATTGTTGGTGGGAATGTAAACTTGTTCAACCACTTTGGAAAGCAGTATGGAGGTTCCTCAAAAGACTTCACATAGATCTCCCCTATGATCCAGCAATCCCACTTTTGGGCATTTACCCAAATGTTTACAAACAAGACCACACTAAAGCTACCAGCACAACTATGTTTATTGCAGCATTATTTACCATAGCTAAGACATGGAACCAACCCAGATGCCCCTCAGTAGATGAATGGATCAAGAAAATGTGGTATATATACACAATGGAATTCTATGCCTCCATCAGAAAGAATGACATTTCCCCATTTGTTAGGAAATGGAAAGGTTTGGAAAAAATTATATTAAGTGAAGTAAGCCAGGCCCAAAGAAGCATAGGTCCCATGGTTTCCCTTATTTGCAATATCTAGTATAGGTATGAGTCAAGCGGAAAAGGTCAGATAATGTGATGTTAGGAAAATGAACCCTTAAATATGTATTTTAATGTTTTCGTTTCTTTCATGCATATGTTTCTAACGCATTTATAAGATTATTTCTTTGTTGCTTTGTATGTCCCTCCCCCACAGTGTAACCCCCGCTTTCACTATATTTGATGTCAGTGTAACATGTGGAGGAGATGGGGACAAACAAGTCATTTAAGGATTCAGGTGGACCTGTTGCAACAATGAGAAGTACAAAATGTCATGTAAAAACCAGCTTTACAATGTCGGTGTGGGGGGGGGGGAGGGGGGTATAATTGGGTGGGGGAAGGGGGGTAAAATTGGGTGGGGGGAGGGGGGTAAAATCGGGTGGGGGGAGGGGGGAGGCGGGGAAGGGAAGTGAAGGGTAAAAAAAGGAGGAGGCTGCAATGCTTGGTAAGAAATGTATGCATTATCCTGCCCATGTAATTGTAGCCCCTCTGTACAGTTCTTCTCAAATAAAATAAAATACAATTAAAAAAAATACTTAAAATATTATATAGGTATAAAGAGATGGTACTGCTATTAAGGAATTTAAGTTTCAGAGGTTTTGAATTGAGTAATATGTGGATTAAGTGTGTACACAATGGGGGATAGGGTCTAATAGTCAACTGCTTGTTTATCTGAGGAAGTGCAGGACAAGAATTAAGTCACTTAAAGAAGAACTAAAGAGAGGAAAAGGTGAAAAGGATAAGAAAGGAAGAAAAAAGATCAGACGTTCAGTAGAGCTAAACAAAAAACAAAATGATAATTAAGAAAGAAAAAAAGAGAAAGAAATCAGAAAAAGAAAGAAAAACTCACAGTCACATATCCCTAAAATAAAAATTATAAGAGGAGAAAAAAAAGTTACTGGAATACAATTTTTTTTTCAAAAAAGGCAAAAATTAAAGATTAAAAAAAGTTTTAGAAAAGAAAAAAAATTTATATAAGGTACCAAAAAAGAAGAAGAAGAAGAAGAAGAAGAAGAAGAAGAAGAAGAAGAAGAAGAAGAAGAAGAAGAAGAAGAAGAAGAAGAAGAAGAAGAAGAAGAAGAAGAAGAAGAAGAAGAAGAAGAAGAAGAAGAAGAAGAAGAAGAGGAAAGAAGAAAAGAAGAAGAAGAAGAAGAAGAAGAAGAAGAAGAAGAAGAAGAAGAAGAAGAAGAAGAAGAAGAAGAAGAAGAAGAAGAAGAAGAAGAAGAAGAAGAAGAAGAAGAAGAAGAAGAAGAAGAAGAAGAAGAAAAAGAAAGAAGTTCTTTGATTTTTTGGGGAGGGGTGGGAAAAATCCTGTTTCTCCCTTGTGTCCTTATCCAGCCTCTTGTTGGAGTCTCTGGTCTGCTTGTGGTCCTTTGCCTTGGTTGGTTTCTTAAGTCAGTTTGTTCGAACAGGCAGAAAAATGCTCTGCTTTACCCAGGATTTTGCGATCCTCCTCCCAGGCTAGTTCAATGGGAGGTAGAGCTGCTTTGAGTATCACCAAAGAGGGGGATGCAGTGATGAAGCTAGGTTCTGGGCAGAGTTGAGGCCTTTCAACAGACAGTAGCTTTTCCCGTGGGGCTAGTTTGTGAAAAACTCACAGAGCCCAGCCTGGAGCCACTCTCAGGGTTTCTGTTTACTGTCGAGGCTGCTAGAGGGAGTGGCCGCCTCTGGCTCTGATTACCCAGTGAAGAAAGCCACTCCTAGGGCTGGTGCTCGAGCTGGGTGACTTTTCTCTGGAGCTGAGTCTGGCAGGTCACTCCGCTGTTAAGTTCTTGTGACCTGATAAATAACTCATTTTTTTCCAAGGCTTGAGTTGGAGCTAGCAGCTCCGCCAAGTTTGTCGGTATCCAAGATGGAGATCTCCAGTACTGGGGGGAGGGAGGGGTGGCCTTCCCTCCTCTGCTCCTGTCAGGCTTCTACTCACACTGAGTCTTGGTTCCTGGGTCGTCCCTGGTCTGCGAACTGGAGGATGAAGATGTCCGCTCCTTGTCGGTTCTTGCTGGTGTTGAGTAGAATCCGCTTGTCCGCTGTGTCTGGCTCCTTCGTCCCGGACTCTCTGTGGCTCAGGTATGGCCGTGGCTGCCGCTGCCACTGCAACCGCCGCAGTAGCGGCTGCTGGCAAGAGCTCAGAAGTGTCTCCTTGCCTGGATTTTCCCTCTCTGGCCTGACTCTCTGTCCTGTGATGGCACACTTGATGTTTTTCTCTGGCTTAGGACTGTTCACTGGAACTCTAAAACTGCTTTCTTTGCGAGAGCTTGTTTAGATTCCAGCTTCTCCTCAGCCATCTTCCTGGAACTTCTCCATGCAATTTTTATTCTGTTAATGGTTAATAAAATATTATTAAAACTTAATACATATCCTAGAATTATTTCATCTAATTTTATTTAAAACTATACACTAATTATACCCTTCATTATTTATTGTAGTGACAATTATTAAACCTATGACATCCTATTACATAGCATATAGATTTGCACGTGAATTATACATCCTACCTGTCACCGACCAATTTCAAAGAGATAGAACACTGTCATGCTCAGCTTCTCACTCCAAGATTACATTTTTGGCAGTGCTGGGATCTAAACTCAGGGCCTAAAATTTCATGAATGGGTCATTTTCAGTGCAGCAGCCTCTAGCCAATTCAATTCCTAGACAGTTCCTAGGCCTTGAGAGCGAGCCCCATATGTTGACTCCATATTGTGCTTAGTGCAGTTATTCATTTAATTTTTGTTTTATTCATCTGTTTACCATTAATTTTATTGACTGTTATTACACATGGAATATTTATTACATTCATTACAGAGGATATAGATTTGCCTATGTATGAAACTTCACACCTGACACCCAGGACTTTCACAAGAAAGGAAAATGTGTCACCATGGGCTTCTTACTCCACGATTCAATTTTTATGAGTGCTGGCATCTGGACTCACAGCCTACAAAGCTCAATGCATGAATGGGTGATTGTCAGCATGCCAGACTGGTGCACACTGAGCTGACAAGTATTTCCCAGCACCTGAAGTCGAGCCCCAGGGGTTGGCAAAATAAGAACAGATTGACATGCAGATGGTAGTACACAAATAAATATAGAACTTTATAGAGTGCCAGAGATGTCTATACAATATTCAGTGATATATGCTACATTCCTGCCAAATCTTAGGTATTTATTATGCCTCCGTGTAATTAATATTGTTTTCATCCTTAATGAATTATTAATTAAATCAATCACTGTCCTGGAATTATTATGTCCATGTAATTAATAGTATTCTTTTAATGTGTCAAAATATTAATTAAAATCCATCAGCCTCCTAAAATCACTCTAATTTTATATTAGTATCATTCAGTAACAACTAATTCAACCTTGACATTCACAAAATTTCAATGATATTCCTATGAATAGGAATGAGACCCTTAGGATCTCCCTCTATTGGTAGGGGTCAGGACCTGGCTTCAAACCCAGGGCCTATGTTGCCATGTTGGCCTGTGGCTTCCCTGGAAGCCCGCCAGCCTTCAGCAATGCCAGGTTAGCAACACTTTTCAGCCATGTCATTCAAACCCAGGAAGGTCACCTTGCAAAAAAAACAAATGTAAAACCTGCAGCTAACTGCAAATTGCCTTTTTTTTTCTGTGTCATTTTATTTTATTTTTTCCTGTCAGCCTTTGAGGCCCAGGATCCAGGTTCAGCTGTGGGTCCAGTGGCTACACCCTAGCCTAGAGTGAAAGAAGCTGAGGCAGTGTTGCCACGCCCTGAGTTCAAGCCCTGTTCTTGACAAAATCAAAATATTTACATACATATATACATACATACATACATATATACATACATACATACATATATACATACATTAAAAATGTTTAAAAATTTTTGAGGCTCTTGGCTTGGAATTCATGCCATTTTTTTCTGTTAGAACTGGGATTTGAACTCAGGGTCTGGGTAAATCTGCAGCATAGTGGGGGAAGGGGAAGATCACTATGCTGGAAGACAAGAAAGTCAGGCATGTTCCCAGGGCCTGAATTCAAGTCCTAGCACTCATATACATTTTAAATCCATGGTTTATATTTACATACACATGTTTACTGCATATTGCAGTTAGTATAGTTATTCATTTTATTTTGTGTTTTATTTATTATGTATTTTAATGAGTATGATTACACATATAATAATAATTTTTACATCATATACATAGGATATAGATTTGCCTGTGTATTATATATCATTCCTGAGACCCAGGATTTTCACCAATAAGAAAAATAAGTTAGACAATTGGCTTCTTCCACCAGGATTAAGTTTTTGGCAGTTGTATGATTTGAATTCAGGGCCTAGAAGGCCCATTTCATGAATGGTCAATGTTAGCCCCCCAGTTTGATGCAGGTGAAATTGTTGGGCTAATTTGAGGACCGGAGATCAAGCCTTAGGAGTGGGCAATATATAAACACCTAGATGTGTAGATTGAAGTGTGTGTGTGTGTATTTACATATGTATATGCATCTATAAATATATATGGGTATTTATATAGATTCTAGTATATAACTATACATAAAGAGTGATGTTTCTATCTTATTTTTTTATGTTCTATTACTACCAATTATTTGGTCGAAAATTATGCCTCCATTAATTAATCACAGTAGAAGACTTAATAAAGTATTAAATTAACCAATGGCTTGTATTTATTGCATACAATCTTATACTATAATGACTAGCTAATTAGTAATTCAATTAGTACATTTCAAACATTCTATTAGTGTTCCTATACATAGGAATGAGTGTCCTAGGATCTTCAGCAATGTGTAGCTGCCAGTCCCAGGATCCAACTCAGGACCTAGGTGTGTGGGTTGGGCTCAGGCTTCACTGACAACCCACCAGCCTTCAGCCATGCAAGATCACTTTCAATTTTCAATTTTCAAGCTGAGTCACTGAGACCCAGGATGGTCAAGTGCAAAGGAAACAAAGGTAAAACGGTTGTGTAAAACTTCCGTGTTTTTTTCTTTCTCCGTTTGTGTTGGTTTGATGTTTTTTTGCCAGTGCTTGGAGTTGAACTCAGGCCCTAGGACCCCTGGATCATCTTTGGGTGTAAAAGTTGCACCCTATCCTAGGGTAATCATGGTTTAAGACACAATAAAATGATTCCTTGAGCAAAATCAGCTCAAGGAAAATTTCTAGGCTAACAGTTCAAGCCTCATGATCTGCCATACAAAAGTAGAGCCAGTAACTCCATGTGTCTGTGTATGTATGCATGTATTTCCATTGGTGAACATCCCAAATCTCTATGAAGAAAGGCACCCAGCTAGGAAATTTGCTTTGAATAGAATGATTTCATAGCACACAGAGTGCTATCAAGACAGTGTATATTCAGAGGCTCTCCTCTCTGTTCCCAGTGTAGCCGAGGGTTTCTCCATACCCCAGGCTGCTGGAGGAAGTGTGCCTCATTGTTGGAACAGGCATACAAGAAGCCTCACTCCTGTACAGCTGTGAAACAGACAATTCATCCGGGGGCAATTAGTGAGGATGAATGTGGGTGGGCTCTGAAGTCCAGGAGAAAAGGCCTCTTTGTAACCCAAGCTCTTTCTGTCCCAGTGCTTTGTTTTGACAGGAAGCCTTCATTTGTGCCACCTCCCGTGGCAGGCCAAGTTCCCTGCACTTATCCTGTCTTTGTTAAACTATGTCCCAGTGTTGAAACAGGTTACTACAATTAATTCAAGAGTCCTTCTGGCAGAAAAGTTAGGGAGCTGAACCTAATGAAATGATTCATTATCGGCAACAATGCATCCCTCGGTTTCCAGAAGCTTGCTAAATCTAAGTACATATGTAATATCACAATGTTTCTGGTCATCTAGTGCTGGTGAAGCTCATCAGGTTTTGAAACCTTTGACCTCTCCTAGTTGGGCCCTGGGTGGCTAGGTTTGCGGTTGAACATAGGGCCTGGGTGCTGATCATGAGCTCAGAGCAGAAGCACTTTGCTTTACCATTTGGTGTCACAGCTTTACTTCTGGTATCTTCTTGTGTGTGTGTGTGTGTGTGTGTGTGTGTGTGTGTGTGTGTGTGTGTGTGTGTGTGTGTGTGTGTGTGTCTGTGTGTCTGTGTGTCTGTGTGTCTGTGTGTCTGTGTGTCTGTGTGTGCATACACCAGTTCTAGAGATTGAACTCAGGATCTGAGCACTATACCTGAGTTTCTCTTGTACAAAGATAACACTTTCCCACTTGAGCCACAGAGACACTTCAGGATTTTTTTCTAGGGATGTGGTACTGAGGATTCAAACCCAGGGTTTCATATATGCAAAGCACTCTACCCCTAAGACACATTCTCAGCACTCCACTTCAGGTTTCTTGCTTTCTTTGCTTGTAAGTTGGAGGAGTTGAAGTCTGGGCCTGGGTGCTGTCCCT
Source organism: Dipodomys merriami (assembly GCF_024711535.1). Lineage (NCBI taxonomy): Eukaryota > Metazoa > Chordata > Mammalia > Rodentia > Heteromyidae > Dipodomys > Dipodomys merriami. The sequence goes on from NW_027205357.1 coordinate 10,035, forward strand.
GAGCACTTCAGCTCAAGTCTAGCACTCTACCACTTGAGCTACAGCAACCGTTCAGGCTTTCTGGTGGTTCACTAGAGATAACCATCTCAAGGAATTTCCTCTCCAGGCTGGTTTGGACCCTGATCCTCAGCTCTCTGCCTCCTGAGCAGCTAGGATGACAGACGTGACTCTGTGGCACCTGGCTTCCATTTCAAATTGCTAAATGGTGAGTAGGAGGTAATAGTCTCATGGGACCTTTTGTGTCCGGGATAGTTTGAACCCAGATTGTCAGATCTCAGCTTCTGAGTAGGCAGGATGACAGACCTCAGCTATATATGCCTAGGGTCCTTGACTCCATGTGATAAGGCACTAGCCATGAACCCAACAGGGAAAGGTCAGTGTCCTGAGTTCAACATTTATGACCAAGAAAAATAAACCAAAACAATTGTCTGCAGGAGACAACTCATTAGAGTTCAGTACATACATAATTTTGGCCCTGACATGGGGACATATCTGAGCCTCAACTTTCTCATGTGCACAATCATCTTACTTGTGGAGCTTTACAAGAACCAGCAGGTGGATGAACGTGTGATGCACTCTGTGTTGTGTTGTGTTGTGTGTGTGTGTGTGTGTGTTGTGTGTGTGTGTGTGCATGTGTGTGTGTGTGTGTGTGTGTGTGTGTGTGTTTCAGGGAAGGCTTTCTGGAGAAGTGATATCTCTCTGAAGAATGAGCAGATACCACGTTAAAGTGAAAGACTCAGCACACAAGACCTCATGAAGGACTCATCACATAGCTGTATCCCACAAGCTGACATTAGAATTAGGGTGTTTTAATCAGTATCACCATTTTTTCAGAAACATGTCACAAACTGCACAAAGTTCACATCTAATGGCTTAAAGGGGTGGGGTTGTTTTAGGGGGGAGTTAGCCATGGGGATTGCACTCAAAGTTTGGGGCTACTGTCCTAAGACCTTTACCTCAAGGCTAGAGCTCTAACACTTTGAGACACAGCTCAGAGTTTCACAGACTTCCTGCCAGGGCTGGGTTTTAAACCCACCAGTGTCAGATCTCAGCCCTGGATTATCTTGGATGATAGGGGTGAGTGAGCCAGCAGCATCTGGTTCCATGGAGCTGGGTTACAGCAGTTTACCTCTGGCTAAGTCAGATTAGATAGCAGCTGTCAGCACCTGACTCCCAGCTTGCTCTGTGATATTTGCACATATTTGTGATATTTTATTTTTTATTTTTGGTGCCAGTCTTGGGTCTTAAGTAAGGGTCTAAACACAGTCCCTAATCTTTTATGCTCAAAGCTAGTGCTTACTGCTTGAGCGACAGCACAACTTCCAGATTTTTCTGTGCATGTGGTAGCGAGGAATTGAACCCAGGAATTTGCATGTACTAGAGGAGCATTCTACCACGGAGCTCCAGTGTATAAACAGATAAATGTGTAGATTGGGAGATAGGTGTATATGTATAAACTAAGAGAGATGTCTGTATTATGAAATTGCATATACCATATTACTATTAATTATTGGCAACTAAATTATTCCATCCATTTTTAATCATCATGATTGAATACATAATAAAGTATTAATTGAAAATTATTCAATGTAGTATAATTGTGTAAAATTTTATAATATGAAAACAATACACTACTAATTTAATTGTTACTTTAGTAACATTCCATTTGTATGGATGTATCATCAGAATGGGTTTCTCAGAACCTCCCACCATTCATTAGTGGCAGTCCCGGGATTAAACCTCCAGGCCAAAGTTGCTGGTTTTGGCTATGGCTTCCCTAATAGCTCACCAAACATCAGCAAGGCAAGGTCATGTGCACTTTCTGGGCCTTGTCATTTAGACCCAAGATGGTCAAAATACAAAGGAAAAAAATTAATATCACCTTCTTGAACTTCTCAGTTTTATACTTCTCCCTCTTTTTTTGCCAGCCCCGATAATTGAACTTGGGTCCTAGAATCCCAGGGTTGGTTGTGGCAGAGGTGGCAAGACCTAAGTTCAATCCTTGTGCTTGGCCAAAAAAAAAAATCATAATAATAATAAGGCCCTGGCTTGGAATTTGAACTTGGGACATGGTTAAATCTGTGACATTGTGAGTGAAGTGGAAGCTCACCGTCCTTGAAGACAAGAAATTCAGACCAGTTCCCTAGGGCCTGAATTCAAGCCTCAGCACTGGAAAAAATACTATTCATATATGAGATCTATTTACATACATGGGTTTACTGTGTATGATGTTTATTACCATTATTTATGTAGTATTATTACACATATAACACTTCATTTATTACATCATATCACCTAGGTTATATTTGCATATAGTTTATACATCGTAATAGGACTTTCACAGAGAAGGAAAAAATGTGTCAAAATTGGCTTCTTACTCCACAAATAAATTTTTGGCCATGCTGGGATTTCAACTCACTGCCTACAATGCCCAATCCATAAATGGGGTCACAGTCTTAACACACCAGCCTCCAGGAAACTGAGCTGCCAGAAAATTCTGAGGACCTTTGATCAAGGCACAGTAGTGCCCAATATATACATTGATAGATATGTATGTGTATGTGTATGTGTATGTGTATATATATATATATATATATATATATATATATATATATATATATATAAAGAGATAGAGAGAGGGAATGTGAGGATATTAAATGATTAAATGATATTTATATATTATTACCAATTATTAGTTATTACATTATGCCACCATTTTATGAAGTATTATGATTGAATACTTATAAAAGCATTCATGAAAAATTAGTTAATATCTGTCCATTAGGGGAATCAAACCATGGTGCTAAAATTGAAGATATAAATCCAATAATATTTGTGTGGTATTATAAAATAGAATCATGAATCAACTGCAAATTTAATTATTACTTTTATAGCATTCCATTAGCATTCTCACGAATAGGAATGAGTTTGTCAGGATCTCCCTCCATTTGTGGGTGGCAATCCTAGCATGCGAACTCCAAGGCTGGGTAGTTTACTTCGAATGCAAACCATTGGAATGACACCGTGAAGATTTCAGATTGTCACAATTAAAAAAAGAACAACAAGAAGAAAAGAAATCCAGGTGTCAATGTCTCTTGCCTATAATCTTAGCTCCTCAGGAGGCTGAGAATGTAGAGAATGCCATTTTGAATTCAGCAAGGGCAAGAAAGTCGGTGACACTCTTATTTCCAACAGATCACCGGGGGAAAAAAAAAAAAAAACAAAACATGAGTGAAATTGTGGCTCAAGTTTCAGAGTGCTACCCTGGAGCAATAGGAGCTCAGAGACAGGGCCTAGGCTAATGGTACAAACACAGAACTGCCCCCCACAAAAGGAGGCAATCACTCCATGTCTCTGTGTATGAATGGATGATGTATGGATGATGGGCATTCAGCAGGTTGCCCATGCTCAGCCCAGCCAACTTGGGCAACCCGGGACAAGCCCTCAGAGTTCCTAGGCTGTAGGAGTGGTTGAAGGTTCTGGATCCATATTATCTATCCCTATGTAGAATGTGAGCCTAGACCTCTAGGGCCTGGTGGCTCTCACTCATTCATCATTCCTCATTGCAGAGTCACAGACTGGTCCAAAATGTCAGCAAAATATGAATTAGTCAGCGATTCCTATGCCAAAATGGGTAAGCCAATAAATCCCACCCTCATAACTCCGGTTACAAGTCAGCCTTGGGCTGTGAATGTGGATTAGCAATAGAGTGGTTACCTAGCATACACGAAGCCCTGGGTTTGATTCTTCAGTAATACAGAAACAGAAAAAGCCAAAAGTGGCACTGTGGCTAGCCTTGAGCAAAAGAAGCTAAGGAACATACCCAGACCCTGAGTTCAAGCCCGATGACCGGCAAAACAAGAAAAAAGTGAGCCTGGTGAGACATATTCTTATGGGTCTCAGGAGGGTCGAGGTGAGAGGTAAGAGGTGGAGGGCAGCTGCTGGTGGTTCACCCCTGTAATCTCAGCTATTCAGCAAGTTGAGATCTGAGGATCACAATTACAAGCAGGAAAGTCTACATGAAACGCTTTTCTCCAATTGAACACCCAAATAGCCAGAAGTAGAGCTGTGGTTCAAGTAGTAGACTGCTGACCTTGAGCAGAAAAGCTAACGGATAGCGTCCAGGCCATGAATTCAAACCCCAGAATGTGAAGAATCGGGGTCTATGTTGAGGGGTAAGAATGATGCAGGCTCCAGCCTCAGGATTATCTGAGGATTGTGTTTGGGATTAGGAAAGCTCTTGGAACGCCAGGCTAGAGAGAGAAAATGTTCTCTCTCCATATCTCAAAACACATGTCACAGACTCCTGGGCTAGAGAGGGAAAATGTTCTCTCTCCCTATCTCAAAACACATGTCACAGACTCCTGGGAGCTGAGGAAGTGGCTCTTCTGCTTGCTTAAGCATAGATGAACAACTGGTCAAGCATTTTCCTGAGATTGGAGAAGAGGTTTTAGCTTGTTCTAAAATAGTTTAGATAATAATATACCTAGACATTGTCTCATAGGTTATGTAAAAATGTATCTGTTGAAATTTTTTGTGTGAATGTCTTCTCATCAAATCTTGGCAAAGATTATGCTTGCTTGTCTTTAAATACCCACTAACAATAAAACACAGCATGCAGTGGCAATTGTTGTTTGCACGCTGCATCCCTTGTGTCCTGGTGATTTTGTGACCCTTACCCAGGGACCACAATGCACTAGAAGTTGACACCAGAACTCCACACACACACACACACACACACACACACACACACACACACACACACACACACACACCAAGATAGAGCATTTGCCAGTAAGCCTGCACAAGTTCTACCTCTAGAGAGAGATAGGAAGGAAAGATTTGCTCCAGGAGGTGATATAACCAGTGCCAAAATTCCACAGGAGTTCTAAGGCTTAGAACAGGACAGAGAGCCTCAGGCAGAAGGTACAGAATGGGCAAAGGTCCTGCGGTGTGGTATAGAGCAGGTGGTGTGTGTGGAATGAAGGTTCTGTGGCTTCAGACAAGTTTGGCAGGACATTCAAGGATGGGTCATGGTTTGTACTTGAGGCACAGGTATGAAAGAGTGTGGAGTCCCAGAATGGGGCCCAGGGGGGAAGATTAGCTTTTCTTTTCACCATGTACCCCAGTCATTTCCTGTGGCTGGAAGTCTATTTTTCACAGCTCCTTTGCATCTGTCATGGGCCCAGTGTGGATCTGAACAGTAAATCAACTTCTCAGACCAGAGTTTGGGGCAAGGAGGTACAAATGCTGCAAGCTGGCATGGCAGGTAACATCTGCTCATGTGGTATCACAAGAGTGAAAATCTGTCAGGCACACCCCGAGTGGGTGTTGAGTTGGGCTCATGAAAGAATTGTGGGCTCACCAATCCACAGCCAGCTGGCTGATGCTTGTAGCAGTTGCTATCCCAGGAGTCCCAGGGTTCAGAGCCCTGCTTTCCTCACCAGTGCTCAGGGTCAGATGAAGGTCTGCAAATCGTTGGCCTACTACAAAGGAGCATCCATAGTGTCGTTTCCCTTGGCTCTGTGTCCGCATGCATGGAAGGAGGGGCAGGTTCCATCGAAGTTACTGCCATGGCACAGACCCCTCAGCCCAAGAAGGACTTAGGGAGAAACACTTGAACTGGCTTAAGAATTTACTACTAGTATGCCTCAGGACTTCCCCCAGTTCTGGCTCAGCTCATCATTATCACCTTTCTGTGTGTGGG
>NW_027205358.1:0-15740 GCF_024711535.1 Dipodomys merriami
CTGACACTCTCCCATTCATGAATTGGGCCTTGTAGGCTATGAGTTCAGATGCCAGCACTCCCAAAAAATGAATTGTGGCATAAGAAGCTGATGGTGACAGAAGTTTTTCTTTTCTGTGAAAGTCCTGGTTGTCAGATATGAAGTAGAATACATATGCAAACATATGTCCTATATAATCAATGTAATTACTGTTCTACGTGTCATAATAGTCAATAAAATGAACAGTCAACACATGAATAAAACAAAAAATAAAATGAGTAACTACACTGAACACAATATGGAGTCAATATATGAATATAAATCATATATTTAAAATTTACACAAATAGGATGTTTTCTAGTAGTGGGCATCAATTTCAGGCCTAAGGAATGGACTTGAATTTTTTTTTACTTCAAGGAGGCAAGCTTCCCCTTCCCACACAGAGCAACAGTGTTACCCAGACCATGCATTCAAATCCCAGTCCTGGCAGAAAAAATGGCACCTTTATAGTATGTGAAGTCCAATTCTTAGGTATTTCATTCTGCCTCCATTTAACGAATGTGATTGTTTAAATGCTTCATAAAGTGTTAGTTAAAATCTATAAGTGTCCCGTAATATTATTGTGTATAATTTTATCCTAGAATATTTCAAGAACTTCTCATTCAATCATGAAATACATCACATTTCATTGCTAATCATATGAATAGGAATGAGTTTCTTAAGATCTCCTGCCATTTGGAGGTGGCAGGACCAGGATTCAAACTGTGGGCTCCAGCTCCCACCACTTAGACCTTAGGGTAGGGAACTCACCGGTCTGTTCGAGTACATCAGCAAGACCAATGATTAGGCAGGCACTAGTGGCTCTCAACAGTCCTCCTTGATACTTACAAGGATGTGATAAAAGGATCATGGTCAAAGTCAACCTAGGCAGGAAAGTCCTTGAGACCCCTGTCCAGACGTAGAGCTCTGTGGCTCTAGTGGTTAGCTTTGAGCAAAAGCAGCTCACAGATTGTGCCTAGATCCTGAGTTCAAGGTCTGGGACTGGCAACAAACAGACATACACAACAATCTGTGCAGCCATCCGGCTAAAGCAGGTCACCTTCTTGTCCCCAACTGGATTGGATAGAGTTTCCTGGGAAAGGGGCTGCTGTCATCTTGACTCCGCCCATTCTGCCTGCATCACAGTATTCGAGACACACCCCCATTCCTTCATGGTTCTTTCTGACCAATGGTATACAAGAATGGTGGCCATGACCATATTCGATTCTGCCCTGTAGCACTGGGATTACCTCTGTGGTTGACACAACTACCAGTAGTTGAGGAAGGTAGAGGTGGGTGAGTGGTGAGCAAGAGACTTGAGGCCTAGGAAGAGAGGCCTTGCTCAGCCCCACCATGTGCCAGCCCGTGCCCTGGCTCCCTCATCCCCTTCCAAGCTGTGCAATATTTCAAACCTGGTGTTGCTAGCTCAGACATGTGGTGCCTCTTGGAGTCTTCAGGCAATGGTGCAATGGTGCGCCACTGGCCGGCTTGTGGCCCTGACCTAGTCCTGGACCCCTGTCATCTGCTCCGGGCCTGAGTGTCTGCCATGCCTCTGTCATCGCTGCTGGCCTCACCTGGAGAAGCTGCCAACAGCTTCTCTCAGCAGCACATGTGAGTGGCCGCCCACCAGGACCACACCCCAGAAGCCTATATCCCCCACTCCTCCCCCCTCGTGACCAGGGCCTGCACTTCCCCCAAGCCCCACAGTCTGGCCCAGGCCCTGCCACAAATGCCACAGGGATGGCGGTGTGTGTTGACTTGAGGATCCCACCCCCATGCCTAACATCCAGTGTCGCAGGAAACGGGGAGGTGCAGGGTTGGGTGAGGAGTGGGTGCTACAGAGCCATTGGCCTGGAGCAGCGGGAGCCACACAGCGGCGTATCTGCACCCTTACTCTCTATGGTGGGAACCTGGTGGCTTTAGTTCAGAGGTGGGGAGCAGCATGTCCACACTTGCCTTCTGGGTACTTTTCGTTTTTTCTGGGGTGGAGGGTGTTGGATGCAGAAGATAGACCCCCTTGCTGTGTGAGCCCTTGTCTTCTGTGCTCGTCACCATTTCACTTGAAGAGGTTCCCAGAAAAGCCCAGTAGGGAGGTGAGTGTGTTGGGGGTCAGAACAGAAGGTGAATATCTGGGAGGAACACCCCACCCACACACATGCATCCCGGCTGTCCCCCCCGCACCAGCTGTCAATATTTCTCTCAGGGTGATCACATTTCCCAGCTCTGCCAACTTCTGCTGGTGCTCCTGGTCCATCTGGTCTCCAACAAACTCAGGAGAGGCACTGCTCTGAGTCTCTGTGTGTGTGTGTGTGCGTGTGTGCGACAGAGAGAGAGAGAGAGAGAGAGAGAGAGAGAGAGAGAGAGAGAGAGACAGAGACAGAGAGACAGAGAGACAGAGAGACAGAGAGACAGAGAGACAGAGAGACAGAGAGAGAGAGAGAGAGGGAGAAGAGACAGAGACAGAGACAGAGACAGAGAGAGACAGAGAGATAGGAGAGAAAGAGAGAGATACAGAGACACACAGAGACACACAGAGACAGATAATCTTTCTCCTTGTACAGCCTGACTGTACTCAGGTGAGTGAACATTTGGCAAATTGCAGGTGCTGCATTGACAAGTCTTCTGTCACCGGTCTGGATGTGTGTGTGTGTGTGTGTGTGTGTGTGTGTGTGTGTGTGTGTGTGTGTGTGTGTGTGTGTAGATGTGGGTTGTAACAAGGAGACTGGATATGGTAACTTCTACATGCTATCTTTTGGGGGGTGCATGGGATTCACAGCTGAGCTCTGGGGACCTGGAAGGGAGGGACGCTTGAAGGGACTAAGCACTGTTAAAAAAAAAAAAAAAAAAAAAAAAAAAAAACAAGAGATCTGTGTGCTCTGGAGCTGAGTACTCCTTTGGGCCTGGTTAGTGGCAGTGGGAGTTTGGGAGAACCTGGGAGTGCGGCTCACATTGGGTGGCTTCCCAGGAGGACAGAGAGCTTGGCCACCACTTAGTAAGGCTATGCGCCCTGCTATTATGGAGCACAACAACATAGGTCAGACTCCAGGTCTTCTCATCATGACGTCTGATAGGCAGGCCAACCCTATTTTAAATCTTGAGCTGCGATCTTCAGATCTAAGACTCCTGAATAGCTAGGATTATAGATATGAACTTGTGACACTGGGCCTCTCATTCTTTTTGATATATTATTGTTTGACCTCAAGGCCTTAGGCTTGCCAGTCAGGTCTTCTACCAGGAGAGCCAACCTTTTCTGTCTTGGGCATTTCCAAGATTGAGGCTTAATATATGCTCAGGCTGGGCTGAATTGTGGTCCTCCTATCTGTGACAGGCATGCACCACCAGGCCAAGTCCTCTGTAGTTGGGATGATAGACACATAGTCTCACACTCAGTAATTTATTTAGATGGATTTTTCCAAACTTAGTCCACGGCAGCCAATTCTTGACCACAGGTGAAGTTCTGGGTTGGGCCTTGACCATCGGACCTCAGTCTCCTCATGGGACAGTTGTGAGGAAACAAAGGATTAATACAGAGGGATCTCTGGAGCAGGGCCAGACACAGAGGGAGAGGCAATCAGATACAGTTCTCAGCAATTCTGTGAGAATATGACAGGAAGATACCTGGAAAGAGCTCAGATTGTGTGTGTTATTAATGGTGCGACAGGTATAGGATTATGAAACAAAACATGGTGCTCTTTCATTATTACGCTATCCCCATGAGGACGGGGTTCCTTCACTTTGTTCAGTTTTGCAGCTGGGGAAACTGAGGAACAGAGAAGCTGGGTGACCTACTCATAACTCCTCTGCCATGCTCCCTAGGACAATGGGTGCTATTCAGTCCACTTCTTGTGGTGGGAAGTCCACTGCTTGTCAGTCGTGGGGCTTGAACTCTGGGCCTGGGCACTGTCCCCAAGCTCCTCAGCTCAAGGCTAGTGCTCTACCACTTGAGTCACAGCGTCACTTATGATTTTCTGGTGGTTCTTTGGAGATAAGAGTCCCATAGATGTTCCTGCCCAGGCTGACTATGAACCATGATCGTCAGATTTAGCCTCTTCTGTAGTTAGGATTATGGACCTGAGCCACCGGCACCTGGCTTAAGTGTAATTCTGACCATCTTTCTTTCACTCTTTCTCTTTCAGGAACTGATTGAATGGGTGCTGGAATGGTGGCCCAGCATCCCCATGTGGCTGGAACCAAGGGGGCCCTCTCATTCTGTGAGCTGTGGTTCAGGAGCTGTCTCGCTCAGTCTGTTGTACCAGCTACAGGACGTAAGCCCCTCTGTGCCCTGGCTAGACTGTGACAGTTATTCGTTGTCCATCTAGCATTATTGGACTCAGTACTGAGTTCAACATCCTTTCCTAGCAAAAATTTCTGGCCAAAATTATGATAAATTGTTACAGAATGAAAATGTAAACCATCTTAAGAAAGTATTTTAGGGCTCTGGGAATATGGCTTCATGGTATGGTGATTGCCTAGCATGCACGAAACCCTGTGTTCAATTCCTCAGTACACATAAACAGAAAAAGAAACACTGGAAGTGGTGCTGTGCCTCCAGTGGTAGAGGGTTAACTTGAGCAAAAAAAAAAAAAAAGCTGAGAAATAATTTTTAGCCCTGAGTTTAAGCCCCAGGACTGGCAAAACAACAACAACAACAACAAATACTTAGTTAGTAAATGGTAAATAAAGAACCCATACTTGGAATATATAATTGCTCCATCCTTACTGATACCTGAGGATAGTGGCTAATTAAAGTACTTTGCCTATATTTGGATACTGTGTTGAAAAAAAAAGTTTTGTTCATTAGGTCACAGCAATTAATGCCAGGAATGTGCTTAAATGTCAGGTGAAGATTAATTCTGGAAATTCAAAGATTCCAGGCTTTTGAGTTGTCACTGCTAATCACAATGAGAAGGGTAGTCTAAGTGAGATTTAGAAACCTTTTGGCCAGTCCTGGCACCAAAAAGACAGGCTAATTAACAGTTGTGACAGAAGAGAAGGAACAACTCCAGATGAAAGGAATAAGTGATAGTCAATAAGGTATAGCAGAAACTGTTCTAAGGAAACATTTCTGGTTATTGAAGAACGAGTTATCAACTAGACTTATTCCTCATTGCCTTTAACATTCTAAATCTCTTAGGATAGTTCTTAATCTCTGTGTGATAACTATATCTCTTTCTAGGGTGTTCTTTCATACCTGATCTCCTTTGATTTCTAAAAACCTGTCTTTCTTTATTTCTCTATGAACATTTCCTAATATTAAATACACGTACACAGAGGGAAGAGATGGTAATCTAAGGGTCCCATAGCTCATGAGGCATTAATGTAACAAAATGGAAAAGGAGGACATATTTATTGCTACCTCAATTGTTCTGAAAAGCTGCAATGTCATATCATTTGATTCAGATTTCCATTCTTTGTATACTTAGTGTCATTAAGTGCACTAAATGCAAATATGAGCCAGGTGCTGGTGGATTATGCCTGTAATCCTGGCTATTCAGGAGTTTGAGACGAGAGGATTGTGTTTCAAAGCCAGCCTGGTCAGCAAAGTCCATGAAAAATTTATCTTCAATTAACCACAAGAAACCTGGAAGTGGTGCTGTAGCTAAAGGGGTAGAGCACTCAACTTGAGCTGAAGAGCTGAGGGACAGTGCCAAGGATCATAGTTCAAGCCCCACGACCATGAAAAAAGTGCAAATATGACTTTAAGATTCCCCAAAAGGAATGATGAAGTCAATAGTAATCTTGACAAGCAAAGAAAATAATTCCAAAATGATTTAGTGCACCTATATTTACTGAGTTATTTAAGTTATGGATCCTTTGCTGAACATATTTTCTTCTTTTACAAATTGTCAAATATTAGCATAATAATAAGTTTCATCTAGTATTTCTTGGTTCAAAAGAGAAGTCCATAAAGTTGATGTCACTTAGCTTTCTTACTGTCTTAGTTCAAAGCCAAACCAGATAGGAAAGTGTGTCAAATTCTTATCTGTAATTAATAACCAAAAAAGCCAGAAGTGCAGTTTTGGCTCAAACAGTAGAGTACAAGCTTTGGGGGCAGGTGGGCAGGGACACTGTACAGGGACAGGGTCCAGCCTCTGAGTTCAAGCCCCAGAACCAGCACAGACTAAACAAACAAAACAAACACCAGCAATTTCTTTGGGAGCTTCCTTAAAGGAGTACTGTTCTGAGAGGAGGCTGCTTTTGCTGATCATACTCACTGGATCCAGCTTTTTTGGAATCCTTATTGCAATGGAAATCTCCGGACCAGATTAAGGAATTGATAACTGAGTCCTGCAACAAGAAAATCATCTCAGGAGTGAAACATCCATGCATAAGACACTTTAAAACATACATGTCTTTGTTTCTTTGCAGCAGAACACTTTTAAAACAAATATTTCCTTTTGTTCTATGCTGGCCTTCAAATGGCATATTGTTTCCTTTTGTAATACTCTCAATCAGAAGTTTCCAGACAAGTTTAATATGAGTAAAGAACACACTCCAAAAGTCGTTAGCCAACTTATTAATTGGGCAGTTGTTTCTTTGAAGATTTGTTGTTGGGGAACTTAATTTTTTAAGTTCCAGTTATATTTTAGATATGAGACCCTTGTCCATTATATCGCTGGTAAAGATCTTCTCCCAATCCGTGGGCTAAATATTGATGTTGCTAGCTATGTCCTTTGTCATGCAGACGCTCTGCAATTTCATGCAATCCCATTTGTCCAAACGTTCACTGATTTGTTGTGTTTCTGGGTCTCTATTAAGAAAATTTCGGCTTGTGCCAAGAAGACCTAGAGTTTCTCCTATTCCATCCTGTGAAGTTTTCAGAGTGTCTGCTTTGACTCCGAGATCTTTGATGCATTTGGAGTTGATTCTGGTGCAGGGTAATATATAAGGATCTAGCTATAGTTTTCTAAATGTAGTTAACCAATTTTGCCAGAACCATTTACTGAGGAGGCTGTCTTTCTTCCATTCTATTTTTTTAGCTCCCTTACCAAAAATTAGATGCTTATAGGACTTTAGGTTCATTTCTGGGTTTCCAATTCTATTACATTGGCCCTGGAGTCTGTTCTTGTGCTGTTTTTTTATTGTGAAAATACTGTAGAGAGGGGTTAAATTACATGTGCAAGATAATGAGTACATTTCTTATCAATCATTGTAGCCTACTATTTTTTTCCCCTTCCCATCCCTTCCCATCCTCCCCAGATCACCCCAGTGAATCCTCCTTATCCACCTGCACCCCCTCCCCGCACACCAAAGTCGTAAAGTTTGTTTTTCGACATAACGTCTTGTATATATCATTGTTGCAATGGGTCCACCTGTATCCCTGATTTAACGATTTGTTTTTTCCCTTCCCCTTCTCAAATTACATAAACATCATATACAGTGAAAGCAGGGGTTAAATCATGGGGGAGGGACATATAAAGGAACCAATAAATAATCTTCTACATATTTTAGAAACAATCTCATGAAAGAAAAAAAACATTTGAATACAAATCTTAGGGTTCATTTCCCTAACATCAACTTATCTAACCTTTTCTGCTTGACTCAGATATATAGTAGTTGTTGCCAATAAGGAAAGCCATGGGACCTTTGTTTCTTTAGGCCTGCCTTACTTCACTTAATATAATTTTTCCAAGACTTTCGACTTCCTAACAAATGGGGCAATGTCATTCTTTCTGATGGAGGCACAAATTCCACTGTGTACTTATACGACATTTTCTTGATCATTCATGTACTGTGGGGCATCTGGGTTGGTTCCATATCTAAGCTATGGTAAATAATGCTGAAATAAACATAGTTGTGCTGGTTGCTGTAGCGTGGTCTTGTTTGTGATCATTTGGGTAAATGCCCAAAAGTGGGATTGCTGGGTCATAGGGGAGCTCTATGTGGAGTCCTTGGAGGAACCTCCATAGTGCTTTCCAAAGTGGTTGAACAAGCTTATGCACCCACCAACAATGTCCACATCCCCTCCAACATCTGTTGTTATTAGAGTTCTTGATTATAGCCATTCTAAATGGGATGAGGTGGTATCTCAATGTTGTTTTGATTTGCATTTCTTTTATGGCAAGGAGGTTGGGAATTTCTTCATGTGTCTATTGGCCATCCTTCTTTCCTCTTCAGAGGAGTTTCTCTGTAAGTTTTTAGCCTACTTATTAATTGGGCAGTTGTTTCTTTGAAGATTTGTTGTTGGGGAATTTAATTTTTTGATTTCCAGGTATATTTTAGATATGAGACCCTTGTCCGTTATATGGCTGGTGAAGACCTTCTCCCAATCCGTGGGCTTTCTATTGCTCTTGCTAGCTATGTCCTTTGCCATGCAGAAGCTCTGCAATTTCACGCAATACCATTTGTCCAACCTTTCTTTGATTTTTTCGTGTTCTGGGTCTCTATTAACAAAATGTCATCCTATGCCAAGGTGACCTAGGGTTTGTTCTTTTCCTTCCAGTAATGTCTTCAGGGTGTATGGTTTGTCTCCGAGGTCTTTGATCCTTTTGGAGTTGATTCTGGCGCAGGGTGATATATAAGGATCTAGATTTAGTTTTCTACAAGTAGTTAACTACTTTTGCCAGAACCAATTACTGAAGAGGCTGTCTTTCTTCCATTCCATTTTTTTTAGCTCCCTTATCGAAGATTAGATGGCTACAGGTCTCTAGGTTCATTTCTGGGTTTTCAATCCTATTCCATTGGTCCTGAGGTCTGTTCTTGTGCCGGTACCAAGCTGTTTTGATTAATATGGCTTTGTAGTAGAGCTTGCAATTTGGTAATAATATGCCTCCAACACTATTATTTCTGTTAAGGATCGTTTTTGCTATTCGGAGTTTTTTATGTTCCACATGAATTTTTGGATTGCCTCTTCTATTTCCTTCAAGAAGGAGGTAGGAATATTGATAGGTATCACATTGAATTTGTAGATAGCCTTGGGAAATATTGCCATTTTCTCGATGTTGATATTTCCAATCCAGGAGCATGGGAATTTTTGCCACATTCTAAGTTCTGTTTTGATTTCCTTTTTTAGGTTTTTAAAGTTTCTTCATAAATACCCTTCACTTCTTTGGTTAAGTTAACCTTGTTATTTCATTTTTTGTGTGTGGAACTATTACAAATGGAGTTGCTTTCCTAATTTCAGCCACACTATTCTCATTGTTGACATACAGAACAGCCATTGATTTTTGAGGGTTAATTTTATACCCTGCTCCTTTGCCAAAAGTTTTGGATCACCTTGAGTAATTTGGGAGTGGAGTCTGTGGGATTCTTTAAATACAAGATCATGTCATCTGAAAAGAGGGAGAGTTTTACTGCTTCTTTCCCTATTTGAATCCCCTTTATGTTTGCATTTTGTCTTTTGATCTAGCTAGGCATTCTAATACTAGATTGAAGAGCAGTGGGGAGAGTAGACATCCTTGTCTCGATCCTGATTTTAGAGGATTTTAGAGTATTTTAGAGTATAATACTGGCTGTAGTTTTCGCATATATAGCCTTTATTGTATTGAGGAAGGTTCCATAGATTCCTAATTTTTCCAGAACATTAATCATAAAGGGGTGTTAGATCTTGTCAATTTTTTTCTGCATCTATTGAGTTAACCATGTGGTTATTATACTTGCTCATGTTGATGTGATGAAATAAGTTAATTGATTTGCATATATTGAACCAGCTTTGCATCCCTGAAATGAACCCTTTTTGATCGTGCTGTATGATTTTTTGGATGAATTGTTGAGGTCGATTGTCCAAATATTTTTTGAGAAATTTTGCATCAATGTTCATCAAAGAAATGGGTCTATAGTTCTCTTTTTTGATGAATCCATGCATGGTTTTGGGATGAGGGTTAATATAGCTACATAGAATGAATTCTGTAGTGAATTTTCTCTTTCAATTTTATTGAAGAGTTGAAGTAATATTGGTGTGAGTTTTGATTTGAAGGCCTTGTAGAATTCTGCTGTAAAACCATCTGATCCTTTTCTTAGATGGGAGGCCACTTATTGCTGTTTCTATTTAAATGCTTGATATGGGCCTGTTAATATGGCTTAATTCATCTTGGTTTAGTTTCCCCATATTGATATTTGATAGAAAAAGGTCCATTTCTGCCAAGTTCTCAAACTTATGAGCCAAAAGGTTTGAGAAATATTCTGATATAATATTCTGAATCTTGGTTGTTTTGTGGTAATGTTTCCATTCTCATCTCTGAGTTTATTTATTTGGGTGTGTTCTCATGTTTTTCTGATAAGATTTGCTAAGGGTCTGTTTATTTTGTTAATTTTTTCCAAGAACCAACTCTTTGTTTTGTTGATTCTTTCTATGGTCTTTTTGGATTCTAATTAATTTAAATTCTGATTTTATTTTATTAATTTCAATTAATTTAATTTTAATTTATTTATTGTATTTTATATCTTTCCAGTATATTGGGGTTTATCTTGCTGCTCTCTTGCAAGGAGGCTCAGATGTCTCATTAAATTGTTGGTTTCAGATCTCTCCAATTCGTTGATGTACGCACTCAGACCTAAACCTTCCATTTGCTATGTCGCAGAGTAGCTGGTAATTTGTGTGTACATTTTTGTTGAATATCATGAATACTTGAATTTCATGTCTAATCACTTCCATGACCCACTGGTGGTCCAACAGTGTTGTTCAGCCTCCATGTGTTACAGGACTTTCTTTGGTGGATTTTGTTGTTGAGTTCTAATTTTCTTCCCCTGTTGTCTGAGAGAATGCAAGGTATAATTTCAGTGTTTCTGAATTTGGACAAGTTGGCTTTGTGACCTAAAATGTGGTCTTTTTTGGGAAATGTTCCATGTGCTGCTGAGAAAAACCTGTATTCTGATGCTGCTAGGTGAAATATTCGGTAGATGTCTGTTAAATCTAGTTTATCTCTACAGTTTTTTGGTCTGTGGTTTCTCTGTTGAGTTTTTGCCGAGGTGATCTATCTAGTGGGGAGAGTGGTGTGTTAAAGTCCCCAACAATTAATGTCTTTAGATCTATGTGGGATTTGAGGGAAAATAGTTTTTCTTGGATAAATTTGGGTGCTCCATTGTTTGGAAAATAGATATTTAGAATTGTAATATCCTCCTGAAGGAGGGATCATTTCATTAGTATATAGCGAGCTGCCTTATCTCTTCTCATTGCTTTTAATTTGAAGCCTATTTTATCTAATATGAGGCTTGCAACACCTGCCTGTTTATGGGGGCCGTTTGCTTGGTAGATTTTGTTCCAGCTTTTCACATTCAAAATGTGTTTGTTTTTATGGGCAAGATGTGATTCCTGAAGGCAGCAAGGAGAAGGATCTTGTTTTTTAATCACCTGGACAGTCTATTTTGCTTAATTGGAGAGTTCATTCCGTTAATGTTGAGAGATAGGACTGAGGGGTATTTGGGAGTTCCTGCCATTTTATCCACCTTCATGGGAGCTGTGCCAACTGGGTTCTTCCTATGGTTCTTGGATTCTCAGTTTGGGTGCACTTTCTTGGCCTTTATTGTGGTCTTGTTGGTTTTCTATGTGTAGGATATCTTTAAGTATCTTTTGTAGGCCTGACTTGGGAGAGATATATTGTTTCAATTTTACTTTGCTATGGAAGGTTTTTATTTGACATTCAGTTATGAAGTAGAGTGTAGCTGGTATAGTATTCTTGGTTGATAGTTGTTTCCCTTTACAGCATGGCATACACCATCCCAAGCTCTTCTTGCTTTAGTGTCTGTGCTGAGAAATCTGAGGTGATTCTATCTGGTTTCCCCTTATAGGTGATTGATATTTTCTCCTTGACAGCTTTAAGGATCTTTTCCTTGGTCTGAAAATTGATCTTTTGCAGATTATATTATTTTGGTGAGATGTCCTGTTCTGGTCTGGCCTACTTGGACTTCTAAAAGCTTCTTGTATCTGAATAGTCCTATCTTTTTGCATGTTTGGGAAGTTCTCTGCTAGTATCCTGTTAATCAAATTTCCTAGACCATTAACTTCTCTCTCTATGTGTTCCTCTATACCCATTATCCTCAGATTAGGCCTTCTGATGATGTCTTCCAAATGTTGAATAGATTTGTCTTGGATGGTTATATGTCCTTTCTCTATAATACCTGGGCTGTCTTCAAGCCCTGAGATGTGATCTTCTGCATGGTCTAACCTATTGTCAAGACTTTCTACTTTGTTTTTTATTTCTTTTCCTTCTAATTGGTCAGCTTTCATGGCTTCAAATTCTGTGTTGGAGCTTTTTTTAGATCTTCTATGAACTTCTTTACTTCCTTAATTTGGTGTTTAGTGTATATTCTCAAATCACTTAGTTGATTGGTTATGCTTTCCTTGGACTGCCATTCCTTCTGTTGGGCTCCATTCATCATTCCCTTTGTGGTCTCCCTGATTTCTTTCAGCTGTCTGATGTCATGGATTCCATGAATGCCTCTATTGATCTTAGTCTATTCTCATCCCGATCTCTCAGTTCCTATATTTGTCTTTGATTAGCTACCTCATGTTCACGCAATTCTTGTAGTTCTCTTTGAGTGTTCTCAGCCTGCTTATGTCGTTCCTTACTTTCTCTTCATCTGTTCTCAGCTAGCTCACACAATTCCTATCTATCTCTTTGTCTGATCTCAACCTTCTCATGCAATTCCTATCTATCTCTTTGATCTCAACCTGCTCAGGCAATTCCATTTTTTCTCTTTTAAGTGTTCTCAATCTGCACACGAAATTCCTGTATCAATCTTTGAGTAGCTTCCTCACGCTCATGACACTCATGTATTGTTCTTTTTTTGCCTTCTCTCTATCCTTATCATGCTCACACTGAGACCTTTGCATGTTTTCACTCTATTCATTTACCCTGTTTACCTGAAGTGTTTGTAGAGCTTTTTGGGAACTCACCTCTGGATTATTTATTATCTGTTCTGTCCCCTGATTGTCATGAGTGGGAGTTGACATCCCCAGACTTGTCATTTTTCTTGTGTTTTTCTGTTTTGTGCTGCCCATTTGGCATGAGAGTAACACCAGTTTTGTGCTAGAACACTGTTGTAAGGTATGCATCAACCAAAATCCGTAGTTGCACAGTCAAAAGTCTGCAGATACAATCTAGTTCAAGAGATATAAGCTATTCAACATCAAACAACTATGTCTTAATTGCCTAAGAACACCAAAGAAGCATTTTGCAACCAGCAGTGATTAGGCTTAGCAAGAATGTGGGGGAAAAAAGGATTAGAGGGATGTGAGAAGGTGAGGGAGAGTGGACTTAACCAAGTCCTGATCTCAAAGAGGGAAATGGATTGGACAGAATGATAGCAGAGAGAGAAAAAAAGAAAAAAGAAAAAGAAAAGAATGAATAAATAAAAAAGAAGAAAAAGAAAAATAGGACAAGAAAAAATGGAAAACCCAAAATTTAAAATTAAAAAGTGAAACCCTTAAAAACTGCTAGTTTGAGGAAGCAGTATTCAGAGAAGAATGGTGAGAGGGTAAGAGGAGGAGAGGGATTGAAAGGAGACATGAAAAACTAGAAAAATAATTTTTTTTCTCCTTCACTCTAATCCTAATTATGGCTAGAATCCTAACCATGTCCAAGACACTAATGATATCCCAATTCTAAAATTTATGTAAATTCTCTTTTTGTGTCATCCTTATTGAAATTCCACTTGTAATTCTTGAAATAAATTGCAGGTTTTCCTAAACACTACAGATTTTCTCACTCTTATCTCAGAATCTATCTTGTTCCATCAGAGGAATCATATACGCATTGATTTCAAATCCTGATATTATGAAATACATTGTACTTCTATTATCCTAGCTTTTTCTGAAATCCTAGAAACAGGAAATAAGTTCAGCTTTACTTAGCATTTAACACATTTCTTTTTTTATCTTTTTGTCAGATATAAGGCTTGAACTCTGGGCCTGGCAAGATACCTAAGCTCTAGGCATGGATATGATCCCTGAGTTATTTAGCTCAAGGTGTGCGCTTTACCACTTGCGCCACAGCACCACTTTTGGGTTTTCTGGTGTTTAATTAGAGATAAAATTCTCATGGACTTTCCTGCCCTGGCTGTCATTGAACTGCGATCCTCCGAAATCAGCTTCATGAGTAGCTAGGATAACAGGCACAAGTCACTAGTTTAACCAATTTCCTTATCCTATTCTCAACCTCCTTTAACCTGAAACTTAATCCTAATCACAATCTGATTTTTTTTGCTTCTGCTTCTTATTGGAAAGCTAAATTTTACCCTAAAACTTATCCTTCCCTAACCCTAACCAGAACAAAAAGGAACTCACACTTTAAGCCAAATTATATCTGAATGTTTAAAGTAACACAGACCCTGGTTTTCATTCATTTTAACCTTGATGCCATTCATTCTTCAGTTTTACACCCTTTTATATCTTACATCTTATATACACCTTACTTATATACACCATTTTATA
Organism: Dipodomys merriami; assembly: GCF_024711535.1. Taxonomy (NCBI): domain Eukaryota; kingdom Metazoa; phylum Chordata; class Mammalia; order Rodentia; family Heteromyidae; genus Dipodomys; species Dipodomys merriami. The sequence continues at coordinate 14,390 of NW_027205358.1, forward strand.
TCTTACATCTTCTTGACATCCTAACCCCAGCTCTAACTGGAACACCTTGCCTAATCCTAAGCCTACATATAAGCAAATCATAATGTTAATAGCAAGCCTCTATTGCACATTTATTCTCTTGCTCGGAGTGTAGGTCTAAATTTTACTTGCATTTTGAGCATAAATTTTATAAGTATTTTTCTATTTCCTGTGAGGGTTTCTTTTTCTTTTTTGTTTTGGTTGGTCGTGGGGCCTGAACTCTGGCTTTGGGCGCTGTCCGAGTGTTATTCAATTCAAGGCAAGTGCTCTACCACTAGAGCCACAATGCCACTTCCGGTTTTCTAGCAGTTTATGCGTGATAAGAGACTTAGGGACTTTCCTGCCCAGGCTGGCTTTCAACCGTTGTCCTCTCATACCAGCCTCCTGAGTAGCTAGGATTATGGGCGTGAGCCACCAGCGCCCGTCTTCATTTTTTTTTAAATTTTATTTTATAGTAAAGATGCTTTAAATAAGGATTAGCTACATATGTAAGGTAATGAGTACATTTGTTGTTGAGCATTGTTACCCCCTTCTTTGTTGTTTTCCTACTACCCCACCTCGCTTAGTCCGCCCTCCCCATGGTGTAAAGTTCATTTTCAACATAGGGTCTTTGAGTATCATTGTTGCAATGGGTCATCCTGTGTTGAACCTAAATTTTCTATTTCTTTAACCCTAATTCTAATTCTGTCTGGGATCCTAACCCTAGTCATAATAATAATAATAGTTCAATTCCGAAGTTAACAAAAATATTCAAGTTTTTTCCATCCTGTTATTCCACTCTACATCTTGACTTAAGTTGCAGTTTAGCTTAAATCTATTTTATCCAAATTAGATTATATGTGCATATATAAAGATGTAATTTTATGTGAAAAACAGAAGATCTTTGGAAAAAAGGGTAATGAAAAGGAAATAGAGAGAGTATAATCAAATGATTTAAATATATTATGGAATTGCCACTTCTGACAATTAATAAATTTTAACAAAATAAATAAAAATTAATAAAGAATACACTGCCTTCTAGTGTTCTGTAAAAGAACCATGATATGTCTTTGAATAAAATATTTGTGTTACGTAAACTTTGTTCATGAATATTTTATATTATCATTGGCCAGTTATTTAACGTAGTGAATAAAAATATATTAAATAAGATTCCATGATAAAAAAACAAAATTATTACTTAGTAATTGAAAAAAAGTTATAGTCATGAATTTTAAGAAACTAAATTTCTATTTCTCTACAAAGAAGTGATTTAAGTTTACTAATTTAATATTTCTAGTAAGTTAGGGAACATAATTGGCAGAAAAAACAACTAATTGTACATCTTGTTTCCTGA
>NW_027205359.1:0-137500 GCF_024711535.1 Dipodomys merriami
AGCCTCCTCAGTAGCTAGGGTTACAGATATGAGCCAACAGTGCCGGATATATGCAGCAAATTGGAAAGAGTTCAAGGCTACTGGTTTGAAACCATTTGGAGGAAATCCCATCAGACTAGTATTTCTTTCTTTCTTTTTTTTTTGGGGGGGTCCGGTCATGGGGCCTGAACTCTGGGCCTGGGTGCTGTCCCTCAGCTCTTCAGCTCAAGGCTAGCGCTCTACCACTTGAGCCACAGTGCCACTTCTGGCTTTTTTCTTTTGTAGTGCTGAGGAATTGAACCCAGGGCCTCAGGTGTACAAGGCAATAGCTCTACCATTGAGCCAACTTCCCAGCCTCCAGATTAGTATTTCTTCATCCAGTACAAGTTATAGGATTGTAGCAATGGTTAGAAAAATGAGGATGTCATTGGTCAAGTGGAACAAAGCACTGGATGACTTTTTGCAGAGGTGGTATTACAATTCAACCCAGACTAGTTCATCATTAATGACAAGAATTGGTGACATAGCTCTTTAGCATGCAGAATTTACGATTGAAAATTCAAAGTTGGGAATGTTGGCACATTTCAAACACAGACAGAGCTTCTTATCTTGGACCTTCGGACATTTGGAAGTAGCCAAACAAAAAGAAGTGGGTTCCTGAATGGATTGTCTAATTCAGCTCATTTCAAATTCAATAGTGGGCTGTTTTCTGGTCTCCCAATAAAATTATCCCTTTGGCTCAATGCCTGCACTGCTGACATACTTTTTTTTTTTTTTTTTTTTTTTTTTGTCGGTCGTGGGGCTTGAACTCTGGGCCTCGGGCGCTGTCCCTCAGCTCTTCAGCTCAAGGTGAGCGCTCTACCACTTGAGCTACAGTGCCACTTCCCTGACATACTTTTTTTTTTTTTTTTTTTTTTTAATTTTTTTATTGTAAAGATTCTATACAGAGGGTTACAGTTACATGAGTGGGGTAATGAGTACACTTCCTCTTGAACATTGTTACCCCCTCCATTGTTTTCTCCCTACCATCCCCTCCCACCCTCCCTTCCCCAAGGTTCTTTTTTTTTTTTTTTTTTGATGTGATAAGTGTTACTTAATTTCCGGAAATTCACAGTATTGTGGAATTAATGATGCTCATTTAAAGTCACACGTTCATTCTAACTTTCCTGGAGCAAATTGTCTATCACAGTCTGTAATATATAACGGTGATCATATGTTATATACCAATACACGTGACCTGACATACTTTTATAGCAATTGTTAACCCAGGTTGGGAGGAGAAATATTAATACATAAAAAGAGAAAGACAATATGCAGACTTTGTCTTTAGATGATTTTCTGAAGTTACTCTTTAGTATTTGTATATATGTTTTTTATCTTTGAGAAAAATTAATGCAGTATACTTCTTGATGAAAGTTTAATACATTTATTTATTTTTTTAATTTAATTTTTTGTGGGGCTTGAACTCTGGGCCTGGGCGCTGTCCCTCAGCTCTTTAGCTCATGGCTAGAGCTCTACCACTTGAGCCACAGCACCACTTCCAGCTTTTTTCTTTTTGCTTATGTGGTGCTGAGGAATCGAACCCAGGGCCTCAGGCATGCAAGGCAAGCACTCTATCACTGAGCCACCCTCCAGCCCAGTTTTTTTTTGAGGGGGGGTCCGGTCATGGGGCCTGAACTCTGGGCCTGGGTGCTGTCCCTCAGCTCTTCAGCTTAAGGCTAGCGCTCTACCCCTTGAGCCACAGCGCCACTTCCGGCTTTTTTCTTTTTGCTTATGTGGTGCTGAGGAATCAAACCCAGGGCCTCAGGCATGCAAGGCAAGCACTCTACACTGAGCCACCTTCCCAGCCCTCCAGCCCAGTTTAATACATTTAAATTTCCCATTTTCCCAAGGTATTGGAAAAGATATGTAGAGTTTGCTAACTTTTATCTACAGCCCATTCAATTTACTATGTAATTTCAATTACCAACATTTCAAAGAAGGTCACTCAAAAAGACAGGCTTTCTACAAAGAGGACTAGATTGGTACTGGAAATTGGAAAAATGGAACTATGATATCATAGGTTCCTGTTATGAAGGTATATAAGGTATGCAGTAAGAGCTCCATGGAACCAGGTGCTGGTGGCTCACACCTATAATCCTAATTAATCAGGAGGATGACATCTGAAGATTGTGGTTCAAAACCAGCCTGGGTAGAAAAGTCCATGAGACTTATCTCCAATTAACCACCAGAAAACCAGAAGTGGTGCTGTGACTTAAAGTGGTAGAGTGCTAGCATTGAGCAAAAGAGCTCAGGGACAATGCCCAGGCCCTGAATTCAAACCCCATGACTGAAAAAGAAAGAAAGAAGGAAGGAAGGAAGGAAGGAAGGAAGGAAGGAAGGAAGGAAGGAAGGAAGGAAGGAAGGAAGGAAAGAGAAAGAGAAAGAGAGAGAGAAAAGATAAAAAGGAAAACAGTTTCATGGATTGAACATCACTTAAGTAGAGTGAAGTAGCGAAAGCATGGAGGGTAATTAGGCTTTGGTGCATTGCAAAATGACTTGGGGGCATTTTCAACCTCAACCCATCATCTTGCACCACTGCCTCATCTTTCTGGACTCAATTTTTGACATATATCTTTAGTTCTTGAAATAAGTTCCCATTTGTTGGGCTCTTAAGTCATATTACCCCTTTCTGGAAAGCTCTTTTCCCTTTGCCAGTAACCTTTCATGGTTACACATGGTTACACAGCTCTTACGGGCTCTTAAAGGTTTCTGGAAAAAACTCTTGTTTGTATTGCAACCCAACACATCTTCTCTATAATTTGACAGCAAACTTATGGAGAAGAGAACCCTGTCTTCATCTATTACAAAATTTAGCTAGAAGAAATCATGGTAGGAACATACTGGTAAGTTTAAAAATACCATCATAATGCAAAGACCAATACAAGCCTAGATAAAAATAATAGTGGCAAATAAAGCAGATGGTCCACCAGAATAGGACCGTCTTTTAAATTTTATTATGTGCATGCTTATAGTGGATTTTATTTAGGTCTTTATTTTCTTCTGGCTTTACAATTTGAGACACTCTCTCTTTAACGCAAAAAAAGACAATCAGATCTAAAGTAGGGGAAGTATGAAAACTAATCTTGAGTTCATAAAGAAACCAAAAGATAAAACCAAGAAGAGACTGGTGAGTGGCAAGTCCCCATCTCTCCAGCATTGAGACTGTTACTTCTTCATTTTTGTCAAAGGAGAATGTGAAGGCAAACCTGCTTGAAAACGGTGTGAAAGTACAAATAGAATGGGCGTTGACTATGGTTACTTTCGAGTGTAAATGGTTGTTGTATGTTTTCCATGTGGTTCTCCAAAAGAACAACATTCTTAAGATATATTTGGAGATAGACAGAGGATAGGCAATAGACAGACAGATAGACACATACATACATACATCCTTATGTACAATTTATTATAAAGAATCAGCTCATCCCATTATGGAGGCCTACAGGTTCTGAAATCTTCAGAGTGATTCGGGAGGTTGGAGACCCTGAAGAACAGATGGTGTAAATTCAAGTCTGATGGAACAAAAAGCTCAAGATCCAGCACAACCAATATTTCAGGTTGAGTTTGAAGGCAGGAAAAATCCAGTGGTCCAGTTCAAAGGGAGTCAGATGGGAAGAACTCTCTCAGTCAGATCAAGATCATTCTATTTGTTCAACATTGGCCTTTAGCTAATGAGAGGAAGCCCACCCACGTTAGGGAAGTCAATTTGCTTTAATTATTATGCAAATTTAAATATTAATCTCATCCAAAGACATCCTTATAGAAACACCCAGAAAATTTTTGACTAAATATCTGGGTACCCTGTGTCTCTGTGAAGCTGACACACAAAATTATCAAATTATATTTTTTATTATGTCAAAATCACATACTCCTTCCCCCCCATAAGTAACAAATATTTTCATAATTTTTGTCCATTTGCATGTTTTCTTTCCTATGGTTTAAATCTGTGTTTCTGATTCATGCCTGACTTATGGTAATTCTGATGGGCAAAAGTTCCATTTTATTCCCATGGAACATTATGGATTGAATTATTAGCACATAGAGTTGATGACCCAGTTAAAAGGGCAATTAAGCTTATCAATTATATTAAAATGCTCCTGGATCTGTCTAGACCCTGTGTTGTGGAGTACACAAACAACTGTTATTACCACAAAGTGAACCCTGTGAACTTTGTGAAGACAGTTCAGATTTATGGTTTGAAGCCAGCCTGGACATAAAACTTTGAAAGATCATCTCAACAAATAGTCGGGTGCAGTGGCACTTATCATCTGTAGTGACAAGCATAGGTAAGAGAATTGCAGCCCTGCTCCATCTAGGGCTAAAGTGATAACTAACTAACTAACTAAATAAATAAATAAATAACACAGAAAGAGGCTGGAGGCATGATTCAGATGATTAGATTGCTGGGCTAGTAAGACTAGGCCCTGAGTTCAATACCCCGTACTGCAAAGATAAAAAATAAAACAACAACCAAAAATGGAACACACTTTGTGATCATAAAAAATGTAAGTAGTCATTTATCTAAACATTTTACCTAGTAGATACACACAAGCACACGTGTACACAAGTCCTGGTGTAAGTGGCTATTAATAGAAACATTCCTTTGCAATGTGTTTTCAGAGCCTTTAGTAGAGGTGAAAGGAAGAACGGAGAAAAAGGGATCACACTCCTTCTTCTGCTCTGGCTTGAAATAGACAAATCATTTGCTTCCTCTACAAATACTCCAGAGATCTCTGCTTTTACGAAATCAAAGATTGTTTCTTCCTCTTTATGATAGTTGACATAGGAAGTAAAATATTTAAAAAAAAAGATTCCAGGAATGGAAACAGGAAAACTGCACATATCTGGAAAGCCCTGGAAATTTCTAACACTGGTCCCAAATCATGTGCATCATCTTTATAAATACAATTTGAATGATTCTATCTCATCATCAGATCAGAAAAATTTTAAATCTTATTCTTTGCAGTTTATGACATTTATTAATTGTGAGTATTACAGTCATCTCCTTTCACATTTTGTACAGAAGAATCCATATCCTAAGGTACTTATCTTAGAATGATTAAGAGCTTTTCTTAGCAACACCTGAGAACTAATTCTATTTCTCATCCTACGAGAAGCTGGGTTTGACAGCTAATGGATCTGTTTTGTTCTAAAACTACCATCTGTTCCAAGGCACTTTTTAAGGTTTTTATCATCTCCATCATATGTAAGATATATAAATATGTATTCCTAATTATTCACTTCCAAGAAAAAGGTAAAAGCACAATTAGAAAGGTATGCATAATATTTAAGCAACATAGCTGTTTAAATTTCAGTTAATGAAGAAATTCCTATACCCACTAGCCCTTTGGCCAATTGGCATAAACAAAAAGAACATCTTCCACAACAGAACTGCAGGTGACTGCTGGAGTTGAGGGCACCATCACACTTTCTAAGGACGTGTTACTAATTCCGGGAGCTGCTACGTCTCAGATGTACACAAGCTCTTCCAGAGCACGACTTAGGGATGCTAGTGTCCTTTTTGGTCAGAGTCAGCTTGTGTCACTCTGAGTACCTGCAGGTATTTGAATCTTTGGCCGTGATTCCACCCTGTGCCTTAATTTACCTGACTTGTCTGTTCTACTCTTTCTGCAATATGGTGATTCAATTAAATCTTTTATGTTAAACGAATCAAAATAGTTGACATTTGGGGGGGGTTGGTATCCAAAAATTCCTTCCTGGTAGATATATAAAATATCAAAAAATAGCTGTCTGGTTCTATTCTTTTCGTATCTAGCAAATTAGTTCATGATCTAACCTCACTAGTTGCCAATAATTTTTTCTCACCCAGGTTACATTGATCTCTTTTAAGTTTGACCTCAAGAAGCATTTTTTTCATCTTGGAACCAAGAGTGATCTGTAGGGAGGTAATTTGAGCCAGAGTAAGGGAACGATGCATTGTGCTTTAGCAAATTTGATATACATTTCTAAGATTTACTGCAACTAACAAACATGGAGGCTCTGGTGGAAAAGAGAATTTGTTTTTCTTCCTCTTTCCCTAAGCTGAGAACAAGTCTTGGAAAGCTGCTGGTATCATACGCAAAAGTAGCACAGGGAGCCAACTGAGCAGCAGGTGACAAGGACAAGAAGACACTGGTGGAGCCATGGAGGGCAGTTAGAGGAAAGCATGCTGTGGTCCTGCTGGGTGATTGCCTTGGAAGGGAGTTGAATGGAGGCCAGGAGGGTGATGGGGAGAGAGTGTTCTATTGGGCCAATGGCCTGTGGAGAGGTTCCTGGGGACAGTGGGCCAGGTATTATAGGCTGAGAGTGGCGAGAGGTGGGGCTGTTATGCTGAGTTGGGAGTGGCTGATCATCTGTGAAGCAAGTGAGCAGGAACTGGACTGCAAGATGTGATGTAGGAATCTGAATGAACAAAGCCTTTACCAACGGTTTGTAGAGGAGTGGTGTGATCAGATGCAATTCATGGCACATGATTCTCTAGACTGTAGAAAAATGTAAGCAAGCAGAAGGGAGTGAATAGCAGACCACCAGATGGAAAAGTATCACCAACATTGCAGTCCCATATGAAAAGAACACACAGGGTTCAGCACTGGCTTGCTTGGGGGAATGGATGGAGGAGGCTGTAGGAGGGTGGCCTAAACTTGACTCAGAGCTTTAGGAAATGTACCGAATATTATCTGTTTGGAAGGAGGAAGGAAGGAGTCTTTTAGAAAAAAGAAGCAAGCGGTGATTCCAAACTTGGTGGTTCTTCTAAGATGAGAATTCCAAAAAGAGGAATGATTTTCTTTTCTCCCCATTCAAGAATGTTTAGACCAAACTACTAGACAGTAAGATAATCAATTCTACTTGGCCATAACCTAGGAAACAACTACTCATTAAAAAAAAAAAAAACTATTTGAAAACTGGGTGCTGCTGGGTCATGCCTGTAATCCTAGCTACTCAGGAGGCTGCGATGATGAGGATCATGGTTTGAAGCTAGACCAGACAGGAAAGTCTGTGAGACTCTTACCTCCAATTAACCCCAAAAATCCAGAAGTAAATCTGTGACTCAAGTGATAGAAAACTAGCCTTAGCAAAAAGCTCAGGGACAGTGCCTATACCCAGAGTTCAAGCCCCAAGATCAGCATACACACACACACACACACAAAAGAAAACACTTCCTATATTTGTTTTCTACCAAGAGATTTATATGGATCTTCTTTCTTATTCTTCCTTCTCACTGACTCATTTGAAAATGTAGATAACTGATAAACAAGAACGATTAGAAATAATTACCAGGTGTGGTGACTCATACTTGTAATCCTAACTACTCAGGAAGCTGAGATAAGGATTGTAGTTCAAAACCAGCCCAGGCAGTAAAGTACAAGTGGCTCTTACATCTCATTAAGCACCCAAAAGCCAAAAGTGGAGCTGTGGCTCAAGTGGTAAAGTTTTAACTTTGAGCAAAACAGCTCCTAGGCCCTGAGTTCAAGCCCTAGGACTTACACACACACACACACAAAAGAGGGAAGGAAGGAAGGAAGGAAGGAAGGAAGGAAGGAAGGAAGGAAGAAAGAAAGAAAGAAAGAAAGAAAAAAAGAAAGAAAGAAAGAAAGAAAAAAGGAGAGAAATGTAAAATATAACTGTTCTGTTTTCATATGTGCAGTTAAGCATGACTATGTCAGGTGGATCAGTGCTAGATATGGTCTATACAGTCTGGATCCCAAGGCATTCCTTTTCCTGATGCCCTCTATTCTTCCAGGGGGGAGCAGTCATGTCATATGTCATGTGACCCTACGGCAGACAATCCATGTGTCTTCACATCATCAGATAAAGTTCTTAGCTTGGAGAGTACACACATACACAATGTCTATGACATCTGACCTTCTTTTTACAGTTGCATATTGAAGAACGTGAGCTATGACCCTTCTCTCTTCAGCATTGCCTGTATTGGTCCCATAATCAGTGGCAGCATCCTCCAAAGTGATATCAAGGAGGGAAGCCAGCTGCAGCTTGCACACAGCTAGTTCTAAAGAGAAATACACTATTGTCTGTGGCCCTTTTATGCACAAGTATAAAGAGGGCCTGTTGCCACTGGCCTGTCTAATTAGAGGAGCAACTCCTCTGATGGATGGTTCAAGATTCAGCTCTTTCCAATTATCCCAGATATAATTTACTGATCTCGCTGTCAGCTCAGAGCGATCAGCTTTTTCCTCAAAAGGATCAAGCCTGTGAGGGCTGCTTTTTGTCTATCCATTAAACCATTGGAACATCTACTTCCACTGTCTTTGCAGGTTTGATGGGTGAATTGCCTGGTTTGCTTTAAATGGCAGCTCTCTGATGCTGAGGATCTATTTTTAAAAAGAAAGAAAGGAAGAAAGCCTTCATCTTGCTTCAGAGGGGGTGCAAAGTTCTCTCTTGCTTCATGTTGTCTATCTTTCTACAATCCCAATCAGTCTCATGGGCTGTGTAGTGTGAAAGTGACAAGTTGAGATCCCTGCCAACCAGCTCTGAGGGCCATCAGGAAAAAAGTTTCTCTCTCTCTCTCTCTCTCTCTCTCTCTCTCTCTCTCTCTCTCTCTCTCTCTCTCTCTCTCTCTCTCTCTCTCTCTCTCTCTCTCTCTCTCTCTCTCTCACACACACACACACACACACACACACATTGTTTGGTTGACCAGAGGGAGCTCCTGGGATTTTAGAGGAAAAGACAGACTTATCCTTAGTAACAAAAATTGAAAAAGACTGGAATACAAAGCAGACTACAGTGAGATAACATTTCATACCCATCAGGGTGGCAGTCTCATAAACCACACACAGTAAAGTAACAACTGTTGGTGTTAGGTAAATTAAATAGGTAGGTTTAATTAGGTAGCTGATGAAGGGAACACCACACGGTGTTCAGGCAGGAAGAGAAGTTTATTTCACCGAACTGTCTGCCTGTGCATGGTGGAGAGGCATGACCCAAAGGGCAGGCTGGTGTCCCACCTGGGTTTAAGTAGAGAAGGGGCAGGGGAAAGATGGGCCAGGTGAGGGAAGGTGTGGCCACACTGGATGCAGATGTGACCTCTGGGTCTGGGAGCCTCCCCCAGTCCAATGGGAGGTGTGACCCCAGGTGGCTCAGAATGTGACCTTGGAGGAGGGGTGACTGCCTCCAGGTGTGCCAGTTACCTAAGTGACACACTTACTGGGCGGAGAGTTAGCCCAGCGGAGGGAGGAGTCTGCCCTGCCTTCCCAGAGCAGACCTCACAGTTTGCAAGAATGTGGTGAAGTTGGAACTCTGTTCATTGCTGGTGGCCATGTAAAGTGGTCCAGTCCCTGAGAAAAACAGTTTGGCAGATCCTCAGCAAGTTAACACAGAATTAGCATCTGGTCCAGCAATTCTACTTCTGGTATATACACAAAAGAATTGAAAGTATGGCTCAAAACAGGTATTTGATAATGATGTTCAAAATGGCATTAAAAATTTTCCATGAAGCTGGGTGCCGGTGGATCATGCCTGTAATCCTAGCTGCTCAGGAGGTTAAGATCTGAGGATCTTTTTTTTTTTTTTTTTGGTCCAGTCGTGGGGCCTGAACTCTGGGCCTGGGCGCTGTCCCTCAGCTCTTCAGCTCAAGGCTAGCGTTCTACCACTTGAGCCACAGTGCCACTTCCAGATTTTTTTTTCTGCTTATGTGGTGCTGAGGAATCAAACCCAGGGCCTCAAGCATCTAAGGCAAGCGCTCTACCACTGAACCACCTTCCCAGCCCATGAGGATCTTGATTCAAAGACAGCCCAGGCAGGAAAGACCTTGAGACTCTTATCTCCAATAAACCACCAGAAAACCGGAAGTGGCGCTGTGGCTCAAATAGTAGAGTGCTAACCTTGAGCTGAAGAGCTGAGGGACAGCGCCCAGGCCCAGAGTTCAAGCCCCTCAACTTACAAAACAAAACAAAAACCAAGAAAACTCAAAAACGCCCATGACTGAGCCAGAGAAGAGGTGACAATGTCCAAAAAGAAATATATTCTTTACTTGACTTATGTAACTGTAACCCCTCTGTACATCATCTTTATGATAAGAATACATAAAAAAAACCCTCATGTCCTGTGGGACTCTGGTGGCTCATACCTGTCTTAACTATCCAGGAGGCAAAGATCGGATGATCATAGTTCAGAGCCAGCACAGACAGTCAAATTTACTAGACTCTTACCTTCAATTGCTAGGCTTAAGCAAAAAATGTAAATGAGATCATAAAGCCCTGAGTTCAAGTCCCACTACTGGCACATCCCCCCACCACACACACACATTGTCATGTCTGTCAATGGGCGAATAAATAAATAGTATATGTACCACACATATATTATATAGGGAGAATGGTGTATGCATGTTGTGTGTATATGTATATATGCATAAATATGTACACATATATATATATCATATGCCATTCTCTGTATATAACATATATAAAACAGATATTCTGTGTGTGTATGTGTGCAAAATCTCTGTGTGTAAAACTAAGGACACATATGTTGTGGTCCTGTGTAGTATAGTATTGCTAATCATTAGTATTTAATGACTGTCTCCCTCTATGGAAAGAATAGTACATTATAGTATAGTATATTATTCATCTTTAAAAAAGGAGTGAAAGCATGCAACATGGAAGAACTTCAAAGGCAGTAGCTACCTAAAGTAATTCATATGCAAAATGAGAAGTATGCCATTCAACATGAGAAATATTCCACTCCCCGTGGCTGGTATGGGGTACTAGGAATGGGTATATTTATAGACAAGAAAAGAATTAAGTTTTACCAGGGAGCTGAAGTAGGAAGTTACTGGCTAATGAATACTGAGTTTCGGGTTGGGATGATTACAAACTTCTGAAAATAGACAGAGCTGATGGTTGCTACTGAAATGTATACTTGTCAAAATGGAAAATAAAAGAGTAGGAAGGTAACTTTTATTGACTCAGTTTCTTGTCAAGGTCTTAGGTGGCTCAGTCCCATCTACTGTCTGCCTTGAGGTCTGTAGATGCGCTCGTACCTCCAACAGAGAAAACCAGACAAGCTTTGTGTGGCTGTGCAGGCTGCCTTGTTAATAGTACTCTGCAGCTTCAACTGTCTTCACAAGTCTGGGGCCATTTTTCTGCCTCTTTCCTAGGCAGTGAGTTCTGCAGTAAGCTGCAAGTAAGTTCTCCCCTCCCTGAAAAAAAAAGAAAAAAACTTTCAAAATAAATTAAACATGTGCCTGCTGTCCCTCCTTCTCCCTGTGGCTGGTTCTCACCAGCCTAGAGTAAATTTTGTATCTTCCTGCCTGTAACCATAGAATACCTCTGATCACACGCTGACTTTGATCCCTGGGAACCTGGGGATAACTGTCAGTCAGTCTCATGTCACTAGGGTTTAATTTAGACTTTAATGATTAGCAATGAGATGCTATGCAGCACAGCACACATGTCTTTACATTGTCCTAGATGCACAGTGATAGTCCTTCACAATGTCACTGAAAAACTAGGACAGGGATAACAGAAGAGCTCTGGCATTCTGGCCATCCCTTGCTGAACAGGATGCAGTGGGAAGCGCATCCATGGAGCTCTGATGGAGCTGTAGTCAGCAATGTCTGTATCTTGCAAATAGGTGATAGAATAAAAACACTGCTGCTATCACACTAGAAGGATATATTGGTCAGGTTTCTGTGTAGGCACAGCGTCAGTCAGCTTTCCATCACCATACCTCACTGGTAAAGAAAGTAAGGTCGACTAATCGATGACTGAGTAGTCACATAGCTCATTGTGGCTGAATGTGTGGTAGAGCAAAACCACTCACCTACAAGCCAGAGAACAAAGAGAAGAAGTGGAAGAAAATAGGGCCGCTCAGTCTCCTTCACAGGTCATGTCTCCAATGACCTAAAGACTTCCCACTGAGCTCTATCTTCTAAGGTTTCCATGGATCCCGATAGTGGCACCCTGGAGAAAGACTCTTTAACACACGGACCTGGGAGGAGATATTCAAGATCCAAACTGTAGCAGATACCAAATACTCAAAACATCCCTGTTGTCCCATATTTATAAATGAGATGTGAAAATACAAAAGTCCCAGCAATACAAATATCTCAGGTTAACAGCACTTGTCTTCTCAATCAAAATGGTAGTGAACAAGGGACAGAACTTTGAAGTCAGTGTTATAACGAGGATGCAACAGTGGAAGCTCTTCCTAGGGATCAACTCTTTCTAGAAACATCTTGGTCCTTTCAGGGATGTCACTAAACCTGAAACAACCCTCCCTGATTTTCAATATCTACTCATTTCAGCTTGTGCCTTGGTGCTCTTCTGCATCGGTTCTGACAGGTTGACCTCTGCTTGGGTTGTGATGTGGCTCCATTTTGTATGAGGATTGTTATCCAGGCTGGATGTAGTTTCCAAGGGTGACTTCAGAATTTAGGTTCAGCTAAAAACCTCACAGTTGGAGCAAATTTCAGACATTCTATCTCCGTAGCCAACTATTGGCCTATTCCTTAAATAAGAACAAGTCAGTGTTGTTGATACTGACATGAGTATTAGCTAAGTGAAGTGTCAGCAGACCTACGGGCTTAATGAGAATAACATGTTGTTCTTAAAGAATCTAAAAAAGGTGACAGTGGCTTACACCTATAACCCTAGCTATTCAGGAGACTGAGATCAGAAGATCGGGGTGCCAAGCCAGCCCTGTGAAACTCTTATCTATAATTAATGACAAAAAAAGCCAGAAGTGGAGATGTGGTTCAAGTAGTAGAATGCTAGTCTTGAGCACAAAAGCTCAGGAACAGTGCATAGGCCCTGAGTACAAGCCCTAGGATCTATGTGCATGTGTACATGCATACATGTGCGCACACGTGTATACACACACACTCATATATTAAAAACAATGTGTAAACAACTCTGTTTTGAGCATATATACCATGGGCTTCTTCATCATATCAACAGGCATTATCAAAGCACACTATTCCCTTCAGAGATTAGCATGACTCCCAACCCACTCAATTCCCAAGCCTTTTTCCCTCCGCAATAATATGCTTTCTATAAGTCTGTATAGATTTCTAGCTTGTACAATTAGAATTTAATAAAATGATTAAGCCATTTTAAAAACTAACCTGCCATGGGGAATGGAAAGAATGTACTGGTTCTTAAATGAGGAAGCAGCTGTGTGTGGACATAAAAGAAAGGGGTGGTAGACATGGACTGCTAACACAGGCTGCATGATGTCCTTCTCCAGCATCCTCCTCCTTTTGAGGTTCTAGAATCTTCTTTTGCAACCTTTCCAAATTCTCCTTCCTCATGAGCATCACTGGCATCTGGAGGTGAGCACAGCTGAAGATGCTGTTGCCCCTCCCTGGAAGTTGTTGCCATGATACCTTGGGTGGATACAGCGCTGTGCACATCAGTACCATCCCTGCACAATCCAGAAATATGTGCAAGGAGATACCATCCGCCTGAGGAAATTAAAAAATAGAAGCCAGGCCTTCAGAGGCAGGTTGGCTGAATGTTTGGGTCAGAGAATCTGGCTCAAACTACACAGAGAATAGTTGAATGTGAAATCACTGAAGTTTTCAGAGAGTTTCTAACATGGTCATATTACTTTCAGCTTGGCCAGTTGCCTCTTTGAGACTCTCCCATTAAATTGGAAAGAACAGGGGAACGGTTAGTTAAGCCCTATCTTAGTTACAGGTATCTGTTGATGTCAATATTCAAAGGAAGAGCCATGCCTCAAAGAATACCCTTGTTATGGTTGTTCTACTTTTCTGTATTCTTTTTCTTTTCTGGCCATGGGCCTTGAACTCAGAGCATGGGTGCTGTCCCTGAATTCTTCAGCTCAAGGCTAGCACTCTACCACTTGAGCCACTGGGCCACTTCCAGCTTTTTCTGTTTATGTGGTGCTGAGGAATTGAACTCAGGGCTTCATGCGTGCTAAGCAAGCACTCTACCAATGAGCTCCATTCCCAGTCCTTATGGATTCTTTCTAATATTTTTATTATCTGTGAGTAGTTGTACAATGGAGTTTAAGTTTACCATGTCAGTTTATGAGTACATTGCATGCCTTTCATGATTTTCCTTAATCTCTCTCAACCCCACCCATCCCTTGAGTTACTAGTTCTATTTTTATATGTGTGCATTGAGTATTATGACTTATTCACCCACCATTTATTCTCTCCTCATTTGATTTCAGATAGGTATACTTTGGCCAGTGCATTTAAAAATAAGATTTCTACCACACTTACTCATTCTCTTGACATTGGGGCCAAACTACCCTTCTAAACTCCAAATCATCAGTTTTCTGTCCCTCTTCTCCCTGACTTTCTGTCTCTCTCAGTCTCTCTGTCTCTCTGTCTCTCTCACACACAAGCACACATATATACATAGTCATATGCTCTGACGAAGCTCTGAAACCTCATGTTTCACATTAGAGGCTTCTCATTAAAGTGTTCTTTTGGAAAGTTGTGCTGTCTGGGTTCCCTGGCAGAACATATATCTTGCCCTTTTCAGAGTATTTCATGGTGTTTCAATAACTTTAAAACATTCTGATGCTTTGTTTACCTTGAAAATGCACATGCTGTTGGCAATGCTGGTCTCCTAAATAAGGAAGAAAAGAAGGGAGGAAGGGAGGGAGGGAAGGATGAAGGAAGGAAGGAAGGAAGGAAGAGTGAGGGAGGAGAAGGGAAGAGAAGAGAGGGAGGGAAGGAAGGGAGGAAAGTATAATCTTGCTTTACAATGAAAAGGCTAAGTCAAATGGTCCTCCCTAAAATGTGTTTAATCACGTTATCTCTGTAACATTTTTCCACAAAAAAAATACAAAATTATTTCTTTCTGGGGTTGGAGACTGGTTCTGTTGGTACCAAGATAGTCAATGAACAAAAGCATCAGTTGTCATATTTGAGTCCCAGTCTCAGCTAAAAAAAGAAAAAAAGCAAAAGAAATGGTTTCCACCCATATTAGTCAACAAATGTGGGAACTGTGCTCCATTATATTTACTTCCCCAAAATGGGAGTTACCTTGGGTTCATAGAATATCATGATATGCCAGATGCTTTGCATCTCTGTCAGCATGCTCATGAACTTCAGAAACTTCAGGAACAGCTAATTTTCAGAATGTTGACTCTGTGCTGGATGCTTTCATATAACATCTCATTGAAGCCTCAAAACAAACTGTTTGTTAGCGTATGAAGACACTGAGGCTGGAGGTCATTTTCTCTGAAGACACACCACAAATGGCAGCCTTGATATTCAGACCGCATGTCTGATTGCTGGTGCTTTCCCCTAGAAGCTGGGTCACCTCCTAACAGAGGCAGAGGAAGTGGGAAGCACTTCCCTCTGAATACATTCAGCTCCTCAAATGGGAACAAGGATTACTAAGGTATTGCTTGGAGCACTTGTCAGTATTAAGTACTGTGTGGACTGGTCACCACATACCGTGGACCTCAAACTTTAAAGCACAATGTAAACCACAGGGTTTGTTTGAAAACTGCAGATTTCTAAGTGCTGCCTCTGGGTTCATAGCCAATAGTCACTGACCACTATATTTTCCAAATAATAAATTGATAGATGTGTGCTGTATTAGATTAGATTACAGCCTATCTAGTCTTTGGTGGGGTTTGAACTCAGACTTGGACTCTCACTCAAGTTGCTTGCTCATGGCTGGTGCCCTACTTCTTGAGCCATGCTTCCAGCCTGGCATTTTGCTAGTTAATGGGAGATAGGCTGTATCTGCCTAAGCTGGCTTTGAAGCTCAGTTCTCATATCTCTGTCTCCTAAGTGGCTAGGATTACAAGCATGAGCCCCTGGTGCCAGCTTCTACTTCTCCTTAACTTTTAAGTATATTTCCACAAATGTAATTAGTAAGAGCTTAAAATAGTCTATCAGATGGCTGAAAATTGCCTTTCCCATCCTGAGTTGTTCAGTATTATAAGACTGGGTATTCACAGCCCTTAGTGTGTCACTATCGCTGGAAATTTGCCAGGTACCAGGGCCCTATTATTATTATAACTCACTAGGAAAGATGGGAAGAATGGAACTGTACTAATAACATTGCCATGCATTATGAGGTGCCAGCAAAGAATCAATAACTAGGAAATGTGCTACATTTCTATTAATCCCTAATGATATAGAATCTATCAGAACCCCATATTTAAACAGGTAGTGCGTGACATGAACAGGTGGCTCATGACTGTAAATGAAAGTGTTCCCTCAAAAAAATACTCATTTTGTTTATGAATGGCATCTGCTCCAAGAACATATGGTATTCTAGCTCCAGTGAGCGCTGTATAGAAGGGGAGAAGACACAGACAGGTGGATACAATACAACTTCGGTGACTAGTTATGGTACCTTGCAGGTATTTGGTAGGTTCGGCAAAATTTTGAATTCACATTCCAGCCATCAAGAGCTACAAGGAAGGCTGTGAAACTATATACAGACCAAAGAGTGAAGACACCTGCCTGTCTTGAGAAAACTACACAGTAGATTAAATTCCTTGCTGACCAGTTGAACATTGCATTCAATGACGCATTGCATGAAGAGGCTGCTGCAAGCATGTCCACAGAGATGAAAGCTATGTGCAGAAATGAGGCTTCCTGAAAGTCCTTATCAGTGCTGACTGGAAAAAGTGCACTAGGTTGTGGGGAGGAGTGCAGCAAAGGAAAGACTGCCAGTTACTTGGGAACTTAGAGACACTAGCTAATTGTTCCATCTAGATAAAACACTGGGTTTGGATTTTCAAGGTTATTTTTCAATTATGGTTGGTGAAAGCTGACTTTCATGTGAGTGATTTCGTTAGCTCTTTAGCTGTGTTTCTACAAGCCACTGATCTTCCACTTTGGCCTCTTGGTTTTTTTTTTTGGTCGATCGTGGGGTTTGAACTCCGGGCTTAGGCTCTGTCCCTCAGCTCTTCAGCTCAAGGCGAGTGCTCTACCACTTGAGCCACTGCATCATGTCCGGTTTTCTAGTGGTTTATTGGAGATAAGAGTCTCACGGACTTTCCTTTCCCGGGCTAGATTTGAACCATGATCCCCAGATCTCAGCCTCCTCAGTAGCTAGGGTTACAGGTGTGAGCCACTGGTACCCAGCCTCTTTTTTTTGTATGTTTTAATATTGCTTTTAGAACATTTGATTTTTTTCAAAAAGAATTAAACATGCAATCTATTTGATACATCACTTAGGCACAGAAGAGGGTAACAAGTAGGTTTAGGAAAGTAAGCTGGGTGTACATAGAACACCAGAAAAACAAAAATAACACCCCAGACAGATATTACATTGAATTGACCAAGAATCTACATGCTGGCCATTTTGTCTTTTTCTTTGGTAACCTGATTGGTGCCTAGGTCTTAGTTTATGACTTTTATTGTTGTTGTTGACAGTGGTCGTGGTGATGGTAGTATGTGCATCTGTTCATACACATGTGCTAGTGGTTGAACCTAGGGCTTAACACATGTTAGGCTCATGACAGTCCTGGAAATGTCCTTGAAACTGAAAATGCCATTTCTTCCTTTTATTTTTGTCTGAGATGGGGGCTCAAACTCAAATTCAAACTCAAACACACACACATACACACACACACACACACACACACACACACATAAAATCCAGGTACATGAGGCTAACATCCATGTTCAATGCCATAGAAAGAAACGATTAAAGGCTAGAAAAGCAGTAAGCCACACAAAACCATGAGGTGAAGCCCTAGGGTTGGTAAGAAGGCAGAAGGAGCAAGAGAAAGGTCAAGTCCACAGCTTTTATTGGGGTTTCAAAAGTTGTCGAGTTTGCATAATTTCTGGTAATTCCATTTTCTCTCTTGGTTTTAGTTCCAGGGTCTGGGCTGATTTAGTGCAGCAAAAACACTGGCTCAGTAAGTGAAAGGAAAGAAGGTAGATGGTTCTGTCAACAACTCTGGTTGCTGTTTGGGCGTAAAGACTGATGGATGCCAAATGGATACAGAGATGAGCAATCCTCTTCTATCAGGAACTCAGAATCTAGTCATCTATTCAAGTATTCATGCTGATGAGCAAATCTAGGATAGATATTTTGAAAATGCTGTAGAATGGGCTTGTTAAGGCTTGGGTCTTAAATATTCCCTCAAAGTCATACTTGTGAATGGCTTGGTCACCAGCCTCTAATACTGTTGGGTGGTGGTAGTACCTTTAGAGGGTAGGGCCTAGTAAAAGGATGCTAGGTGCTTACTGGAGGTTTGTCCTGGTAGGGAATAATGGAGGCCTGGCCTTTCCAGGATCTTTTTGCTTCCTGGCTAGCATTCCATCAGCAGCTTTATTCTTACACAGATTCCCTGCCATGATGCTCTGCCTTACAAAGTAACAGAGCCATGATCTCAAACCTCTGAAACTGTAAAATAGTGAATTAATCTTTCCTGCTTATATAAGAAGATTATCTCAAGTATTTTGTCATAGTGATGGAAGGCTAATACAAAGTTGAAACAAAATACAATGGAAGTTTTACAAAAGCA
Source organism: Dipodomys merriami (assembly GCF_024711535.1). Lineage (NCBI taxonomy): Eukaryota > Metazoa > Chordata > Mammalia > Rodentia > Heteromyidae > Dipodomys > Dipodomys merriami. Next base: position 18,454 of record NW_027205359.1, read on the forward strand.
GGCAGATAATTGGATGGAAAGTTTTGTTTAATTGGAGATTAGCATCTTCTTCCATACTTACATGGGACAATTACCTCAAAATCATGCAATCCTCTTAATTAAGCTGACCTGAACACATGGAAGAATGTAAGTCAAGGCCTTGCTCAGTGCCTAGCTCAAGAGAAAGGCTAAAGGAAAGGTGGTTTTCATCTCTCCCTCCTGCTTTGATGTCATTCTGTCCTGCAACCCATCACTGATTTAAAAAGAACCTTATCAAGCACCAGTGGCTTATGCCTATAATCTGAGATCTGAGGATTGTGGTTTGGAACTAGCCCGGGCAGGAAAACCCATAAGACTCTTGCCTCCAATTAACTACCAAAAAGCTGAAAGTGGCTCAAGTGGTAATGTTGCAGAAAACACTCCAGGAAGAATCAAGTTGCAATCCCAGTATTGAACTCAGAGGGCCCAGAGGAGTTCCTACTCCAAGAAGTCTGAGCCCTGACTGACAGGAATGCAATTGTTTTATGGCATTTGGGTTCCAGGTTTTAGTTCCAGGTAGAGCACAGGTATTTTGAGTTTCAGTGGACCCCAATGGTTACAGGTTACAATTTCTTCAAAATGACTTAACAAGCTAGCTCTGATGAGGCTGCTTCTGGCAATGGAAGGCTTTTCCTTACCAGATTGAGCTAGTTCTGATAATGGCAGGTTTTTCTTATTAGTAAAGTGCTAGCCTTGAGCAAAAAAGCCTGGAGACAACATCCAGTCCCTGAGTTCAAAGCTCAGGACTAGCAAATCCCCCCCCTCACCTCCTCACGCACCCACCTACTCCCTCCCCCCACACTGACCTATCATTTTCTTCTGTGACAGAAACATACTTTTTGCAATTAATGTTGGCAACCAACTTGGCTCATAGTCATTCATGGTTATTTGTGTTCAGTGCTGGTGACCAAACTCAAGCCTTATACATGATAGGCAAACACGATATCACCAAGCTACATCTTTATTCTAGTTGTTCACATAATTCTCATTTTAAAATTAAAATCATACATGGGTCATAAAGTCATCAATACCTGGGTTGATCCTAATGATTTTTGATTTGCTAGTGTCTAGGTAGAGAGAGGCTACCCAGAGGTCTGATCCTATCTGGTGCTGGCTACATATCTTTCTACTGGGAAGCCACATTAATATCTCCTGTCCCAATGAGTCCCGAGCTGGGCACTGCCATTTGAGGAGGAATGAGCAATCACTGAGTGTTTCCTTATGAACCTGGGAGAGAATGATAGGCCATGAGCAGAAGATGTTTGGAATGCTCTGTCCACTGCTAGTAAACCATCACCCTTGATGAGTGTTGACAGGGTTTGAGAAAGAGACAGAGAAGCTGTGTTCTGTCAATGGGTAGCCTTATGTGGGAAAAAGCTGACTCAAAGATAGCCAGTAATTTAAAAACAAAGTAACACCACAGTGATTCAGTGTCCTTAGACTGAAAGTATGTGATTGAAAAGTGTTTGCCTTCTTTCCTGGTCTCTAAAGTTATATACTTTGTTTCGCTATTAAACCTTCTAAGTTATCAGCACCAAACAGTGAATGAACTTGATGAATGAAGGACACTGCTGTGATTCAGCTTGATGGCCCAGCACGACATATGCTGATTGCTATGACTATGACTGGGATTTGAACACAGAGCCTCTACACTCACTTGGTTTTTTTCTCAGTGGCTCTACCACTTGAGCCACACCCCTATTTCTGTCTTTTTGCTGGTTAATTAGAGATAAGAACCTCAGAGACTTTTCTGTCAGGACAGGCTCTGAACCTCAATCCTCCGCTTAGCCTCCTGAGTAGCTAGGATTATAGATATAAGCCACTAGCACTGGCAATATTGCTTTCTGAGTGTAAATTGAGTGTCAGTCATTCTGTTATATTCTCTCAGAACGTAGTGTTTCCCTTTCTTGCACTCCATCCTTGCTCCTTTACTGTATACTAGAATCATCTGGGGAATTTGCTTGATGAGATCCCAGAGTCTCATCTGTACAAATTAGAAGTTCTGATTGTGCCATTGGTTAATAAAGACCAGGAATCTATTGGTCAAATCCTCCTCTCAGTTGATCCTGAAATAGGTCTACATAGTTCACCTTGGGAAAGCAATGTCTAGGTCATGGTTAAAAATAACTAGCCAGTATAGCTTTGAATTAATATATAATGCCCATTAATGTAATAATATAATTAATATAATGCTTATTATAATGTCTGTCTTCATTCCATAAAACCTCATCTAGTTTTTGTATAGGCATCATTGTTCAACTTTCCTGAACACATCCACAAGAGAGCATCCAAGTTTTATCAAGAACATTCATCTTCTTTAGTAAATATGAGAACTAGAATCAGACGAAAGGCAGAAAAAAAATCAAAGAATGTCTAAATCAACTAAAGGAAACTTTATAGTGGTCAGAGCAGAGTCCGAAAGGAAGTAGAGAAGAGGGTTATTTTAGGTCTTTGAAAAAAAGCCATAAGTAAAGAAACAAGGGTTTTGCCTCTCCCCTCCCCCTTTAAGTAGACCCTTACGCATTCTTTCTTTGGTCGTTGCACATCTGCCCCATGACTCAGTAATCCAAGTTCCTTCCTGAGTTTGTGAAATCCCTTGTCCAGGACACACAGGAAGGCGGGGACATTGAGCATCCGGGCTGGCTCCTAGCACATGCTCACAGGCTGTGCTAGATCTCTAAACCATCACGCTGACATTGTTTTCCATTATATTTTATATTTTCCATCATGTAAATGATAGAGATATTTTTTCCTGTGCTCTAATCTCCTCACATCAAATAAGTGACAGAAAGGGACCAAAGAGTCAGGAAAGTGGGTGGTGATTGCCAGATTAGGTTAGGGGAAAGAATGCCATTCCTGTTGAGGTCAAAAGAAAATGTACACAGGTGTTTTCTGAATTACTAAAGCCCGACTTAGGAAGAAATGTCCTCTTCTATAAAACTGTAATGATAAACATATGTGTTATGTGTACATGGGTAGGAATAAAATATAAATATGGATCTGTCTTTACCTATAGATACTTATTTATATCTCTGTTTTTCCCCCATCTCCTGTTTGTCATCTCATGCCAGGCATTTATAATCAGTATGGAAATTAGCCAAATGGTTTTATTTTCTCATGTTTTTTTTTCTCACATTTAAATCAGAGGTGTGCTTCTTTCTAGCCTAACCCTCCTTTGTCTCTTAATTCTATTTCTAGATCTTCAGAAAAATCTTCTACCTCTGTCTTTGACTTTCAGTACTACTACCATCGTCTCTGCTAATTTTCTTTTTCATTATTGTTTCTTCATCTGAAATGGCCTTGGTCAGGGCTGGAAAGCATTTGTACAAGCTAGTGATGGCTCAGTACTAAATAAAGAGGAAGCCAAGCATTTTGAAACCAGGTCATCCTGATAAAGAGCCAGGGTCAAGAGAGCACAAACATTTTTGAAATCTTTGAAATTGTAAATTCATTGTCCTGTGTGTGGTACTTTGTTTTGAACTCAGAGCCTTACCCTTGCTCTACCTTTTGAGCCATGCTTGGAATCCTGCCATCTTCTCTTGAATCTCTAGCATTGCAATTTCATTACCTTCCCTCCAAAAATCTTTCTGGTAATTTTTTTTTCATTATTCTTTTTTTTTTTTTCTTTATGTGCCAGTATTAGAGCTTGAATTTAAGGACTTGCCCTCCTGCTTGGTTTTTTTGCTTAAGGCTGGCATTCTACCAGTTGGGCCACAACTCTACTTCAGGTGTGTGTGTGTGTGTGTGTGTGTGTGTGTGTGTGTGTGTGTTTGCGTGCACACGCACGTGCGCCAGTCCTGGGGCTTGAACTCAGGGCTTGGGTAATGTCCCTGAGCTTTTTTTTTCCCCCTCAAAACTAGTGCTAAACCATGCCAGCCAGAGCTGGCTTCGAACTGTAATCCCTGCATCTAACTCAACTGAGTGAGCTAGGATTACAGCTGTGAGCCACCAGCATCCAGCTCACCATTTCTTTTTCTTTTTCTTTTGTACGCTGTGGGGCTTGAACTCTGGGCCTGGGCGCTGTCCCTCAGCTCTTCAGCTCAAGGGGAGCGCTCTACCACCATACCACTTCCTGTTTTCTGGTGGTTAATTGGAGATAAGAGTCTCATGGACTTTCTTGCTCTGTCTGGCTTTGAACAGCGATCCTCAGATCTCAGCCTCCTAAGTAGCTAGGATTACAGGCCTGAGCCACCAGCATCCGGCTTTCACCATTTCTTATTTAGCTTTATATTCTTTCCTAGCATTGTATCAAGGTCATTTTCTACTGCAATATCAAAGCATTTCAGCTACATTATAAAACTTTTGTGGAAGTGACCCAGAAACTCAACAATATGACATTGTCTTGGGAGAGGTGGGAACTTTTTTCTTCCAAGGGCGATTTGGATATTTATAACATCCTTCTGGGCCCAAACAAAATGATCAATATAGGCAGATGGCTGCAGGCAACCAAGAGAAGTATACGTGCCTGTCCCAACATATACCAAAACGTTTCTTAAGCCTTCCACAGCCTAAGGGCTGGATGGTTCTCCCCCCCCCACCCCCAGCCCTGCACGAGGAAGGAAAATCCTAACCTCAATCCAGTACCTATAATCGTCTCCTCTTAGTCACATTTGGCTCTGTGTATGTCTGACATGTAATTATATATATATGTATATATATATATATATATACATACACACACAGCCTATGCATTTTATAGATACACATACCCATGTATGTAATTATGCATATACATTTGTGATACATATAGAGATACGTGATTTTGTTTTTAGAAAAGACACATATAGATGTACCCTAAGACAACACAAGGTTACTTTTTAGTTGGTGAATTGAGGAGAAACAGATTGTGTATGTCATTGAAACAATCCATACCTGGAAAATGCTTTTTTGATAAGAATTAATAACACAACTATTAATAACTGCCTCCTCCAAATGTGTTTCATTTTCCTCTAGGAAAATAATGAAAAAAAATCCCATCTTAGTTTCCTAGTCACAACACGATGTTTGTGTCTCTGCCTTGTCTCAACCCACCTGTTTTCAAGGTGTTCCCCACAGTCTTCCTAATGGTTTCAGCACAAACTACACCTTTGGTAGCAGTATTAGTGATGGTAGCTAGCATTTTCTTCATGCCTGTCCTGGGCCTGAATCATGTATGCCAAGCGCTAAAAGCAGGAATCATCAGTAGATTCCCAGGACCTTCCTGTGAGCTGACCCTCCCATGTTCCCTTATTTGCTTCCTTAGTTGTCCTGTTGATAATGGAATACAGCACTTAATTATATTGTTATTTCTTTTCCAGCATTAGTGGTTTGGAGTTTCCCTACCCCACTTTTTATTAGATTATAAAGGACCTTTTTCTTTTGGGGCTTAATTAGTTATATGATCCCTGTGAGGAGCGTATCAGGCTCAGACATGAGGACATAGTGGAAGTTTTTAGTTATTAGCAAGAATGATTTTTTTTTTTTAAGTAGCGAGTAGCTAAATGGCTTTCTGAAAACTCGATTTTTCAATGACACTGGTTGGCTGTGCTTTTCACTGTTGACTAGGTAGAGTTAGACATCACTTCCTGCCTTTCTCCAGCTTGTAAGAAAAGTTTATCATGTTATGCCTTCTCTCTGCCCTCCAAGGTCTGAGAATGTTGCACCAGTGCAGATCTGGGCAGTAGATCAGTCTTTTTGCAGCTCCAAGAGAAACATGGGGGAGGGTTGGGGTCACTCTTACCTGCTTTTCATGCCATCACTGGTGCTTTTATGTGTAGGTGCAGTGTTTGCTATTGTCTGTGCTCTATGTCAGTGTGTTTTATGGATATGTTTATGTGAGCCTATGTGTGGCTGAATATGAATCTGCTTATGTGCATCACTGTGTGACTTGTATATGAGTGCTTGTGTGTATGTGGGTGTTCCTAAGTATCTCTCTATAGATGGGCTTTTCCTGGTTGACATAGCCCAAACACAAGCCACGAGAAGAGAGAAAGAGTGGTCAGCTCACCTGGATTCTTGTAGATTCTGAGTCAGGCCTCTGAAGATTGTGCACCAGGCTCTGCCCTGATGCTGCCCTGTTTGCCAGGTGCCAGAGTATGGGGAAGTGGGCGGGGAGATCTCGGGAGTGGGCGGAGCGAGGCTCTTGCAATGGGCGGAGGAGAGCCCGGGCGGGGGCGTGGCAAGAGCAGGCGGTGGGCGGGGATAGTCCGGGCGTGGGCGGGGCGAGCGTGGGCAGTGGGCGGGGCGATCCGCGGCTCTCCGGGCATGCTCGGCCAGGGCGGCTGCTGGCGGGGCTGGTGGCGCTGGTCCCCGGCCGGCCAGAGCGGCGGCGGCGGCGGCGGCGGCGGCGCGGGATAGTATGGGGGGAGCACTCGGTAAGTCCTAACGTCTCTCGCGCTCCTGACCCCCACTATCCATCTGGCTCGTCCCCCCTCCCCAGCGCCTCACGGGCCTGGCCCGCAGCCTCCGGCGGCGCTTGCCCCCCAACTTCTCCGGTCGGGACAAGGTGCCTTCGCCCCCGCGCTCGGGGTGTGTGTGGGGGGGTCTCAGCCCCGCCGGGATCCCCGCCGAGGTGCGCCCGAGTCCCGGAGCCGGGCCGCGCGGCGGGGCCCCAAGCCCGCAACCTCGGGGTTGGGGCGCCCCCCTCCCCTCCCCCGGGACGGGAGGGTCTCCCCGGCCCGCAGGTGCCGACCCCGCGCGGGGCTGCCTCGGGCGGGTCGGAGGCCGGGCTGGCGTTGGGGCTCGCGGCGCCCCGGGGCGCGGGGAGGCTCGGGCGGGGAGGGAGGGGGTCTCGCGCCGCCCCGCCCGGGTTGATCGCCGCTGCGCGGGTCGGGCCGGTCCCCCTCCCTGCCCACTCCCGCCCCCCAGCTTCGCACGCCCCTGCCCCCCTGGGGTTGACAGCCTCCGTGCGGGTCCTCGCCGGGGGGACCCTGCGGGGCGGGACGGTGGGAGTTGGCTTGGCGGCTGCTCCGCTCGGTCTCCGCGGGGGACTGAACGCTGCCACCCAGGCGCGGGCTGTTCGGGACGGGGGATTAGGGAGGGCGCTAATCGCGGCAGCCTCACCGCCCGTGCCCCGGGCAGCCCTGCCCCAGGCTGCTCGGGGAGGCGCGCGAGAGAGAGAGAAAGGAAAGGGCCCCGCCTCTGGGAGGGATGTCTGCAAATCCCGTTCCTCAGCTCCTTTGGGGGGGGGGGATCCTTTGGATGGAGTCTCCGCGCCCACCTCTCCACCAGCGAGGTCTCCACCTCCCCCACTCGCCAACGGTTCGCCCCCAGATGCCAGCGTCTTCCTAGATGCCCATAACCACATTCCACTCCTGGTCACTGGCCGAAGCAGCCGAGTCCTGTTAGTGTGCAGATTTGAAAAGGAAGCTGAGATCTCACTAGTTTAAAAAAATAAAAAAAACAAAATGGAACTTTACTCCAGCACAACCTGGCTGGTGCCCCGGTCCTCCCTCACCGTGATGCGTAAGAGCCGAGGATTTGGGGGAGTCCTCCTCCGCTGCTTCACCTCCCAAACGCATGCAGCTCTCCCCAGGCGGGGAGCCTGCGTGTCTGGCCTGGATCTCACCACTCCCAGGTTTTCTTTTTTTTTTTTTTTTGGTGATGACAGTTTAAAGGATGTTTGTCCCACGGTTTTGTGTTTTCATTGCTTGGCATTTTGTCTTTTCAGACTTAGAATAGACATCCCAGGGACTAGGGATGAGCGTTAGAAGAGCATTAGGCTCCTTGGGAAGGGCCAAGAGGAGATGCTGGCAACCAGAATGATAAATTCTCTAACCAAGAAAAACAACAACAACAACAACTCAATGTCGTAAACGGAGTGATCACTGGCTGGATAAATAAAACCTCCGGATTTACAATGAGTAGATTGAGGTCAGCTAGCCAAGCAGGAATACTTAGAGATCTCTGGAAATTACAGAGATTTCTGTTTCGTGGGAGTTGTGTTGGTTTTAATTTGAAATTAAGAGTTTGCTAAGTCCCTTTGGTTTATCCATAATGTTCTGTGGGATGAAACTTAATTATTTACCTTGTTATTAAGTCTAATTCTTTGTCAGCATCTGAACAAGTTTCCTGAAGGTCTCTCTTGATTACTCTGCACCAGCAACATGTAGCAAACTTTCACTCCATCTGGAGTGGGCAAATATTTGTTGAACAGAGGCCTTTAGTCTATCTGTTGGGCTTTTCTCCCGCAAAATGCCACCCTCTGCTGCAGAGACTGGAAGGTCAGGCCCTTGGCAGATCCAAGAGATTTAAGGGACTGGGTGGGTGGAGGAAGCCTGTTTTTTGGGGAAAAAAGTTTGCCTTTTCACCCCCTTGCAGCTTAACACACAGAGTTGAAATGGTTGCTTGCTCTGGAGGGTTTGACAAGCTCAACTAACTCATCTGAGAGATCTCAGATTCCAAAGGCCTGTACTATGTTGTTCAGTAGTTATAGAATGTAATTGATGATCTGAGATACACAGCAAAATAGATAAGGGGCAATTTTTCACTTAAAAGGAGACAGATGTGACGCGATCCCTGAAGTCTACATTTCTGAAATGCACAGATAAATCTTTTCTTAAGCATCACTAATGAAAGCCCAGAAGTTAGTGTCTTCTCCAAGTCCTCTTTGTCCCCTTTAGTTTGGAAGAACAATAAACTATATAGTAGGAGGCCAGTTTCCCTTTTAATGAGCTTGGCTACACTCCCCGGTAATTAATCTAGAGAGAGTTTGGAACATAGAGTGTAGGGCTGAAACAATTGTCCAGTTGTGGGTTGTATTTTGATAAGTAAGAACTTTATCTCTGCAAGCCATCCAATGGGCTCAGTGCTGAGCTTGGCTGCTGCTGGCTTTTGGTTCTCAGGAGTTATTTTCACCTTTTGGGTGGGAAGGCTTATCTCCCTCCTTAGTACCTTCCAGCAGGCTTTGTCTGGGGACTGTTGGAATGCTTTCCTGCAGCCAGGAAAGGGAAGGTCTGCCGCCTTCCTATATTCTTCAAACACTGAAAGGTGCTCCATAACTCCACAGCAATCTCCTTCACACCGCCCCCCACCTCTAAAACCTAAGTTATCTTGATTTGAATTTGTTGTGTCTCCTTTCAAATGTTTTTATTACCTTTACTCTCTACAGCTAAATGCATTTTCCAATAACTTGCTAGATAATATGATCTGAAGCAGCCTGGCCAGACCAGCAAAGGTTTCTTATCAGACCACTAGTATTTCCTGCTCACCCATTATCCATGTAGCTTACCTAATAAAGTGGTTTGTTCTTTATATTCATACTGTTGGGAATTGCCTCCTCTGTGTCTTCAAGGAGGGAAAGGAGAGCAGAATGAGAGCAAGTGCATGGATGGATGGAGATAGGAACTTTTTCCTTTCTGCTTAAGCTCTGAATTTTGCAGAGTTTACTCTTGAAAAAAATTTTATATGACTTTTGTAATTAGAAAATAAAAATGGGGGCTGGGAAGGTGGCTCAGTGGTAGAGCACTTGCCTTGCATGCATGAGGCCCTGGGTTCGATTCCTCAGCACCACATAAACAAAAAGAAAAAAGCTGGAAGTAGCGCTGTGGCTCAAGTGGTAGAGTGCTAGCCTTGAGCTGAAGAGCTGAAGGACAGTGCCCAGGCCCAGAGTTCAGGCCCCACGACCGACCCCCCCCCCCAAAAAAAAGAAAAATGGAAAAATGATGAGAAATAATTTGAAGCTTAATCTTTTAAGAAACCCTGGCTCTTTTATGCTAAAGATATTTACAAATAAAAAAGCCAAACTATTATATTAAAAGTTTAATAAAATATTTTAGGAATCTTAACATAGAACATGACATATAGATGCTAATAGAATAAAAACTCTAAACTGTTTTATTTGCATGCAAATAGTCCCATATTTCAGAGGATTTTTAAATCTTACTCAATTTGGTCCTTTCTTACTGATTTGCAGTATTTCATAAATGTTAATAAGGAACTTAGGATCTCTTAAAAATGGAGAGTAGCCAAAATACTAATTTTGTGACATAGATTTTAGAGGTGAAAGAAAAGACAGGAAGACAGAAACATCACACTAGTGTGGGGGAAAAAATAACAATGAGAGGAGTTAAAAGAGATAATGCTTATTAAAAACTTGCCCAATGGGCACTTTTTCCTTTTAGTAACTTTTAATCACTACCTTAACACAACCCAAATCAACACCACTAATATTCCAAGATCCTTTTGATCCCAGACCCAAGTTTTCTATCTCATGTTTTTCCTTCTGTCATCTTAAGGAAAGTTAACTCAATGATGCTTGCCCTGCTAACATGATTACTTCATAGATTAAATATGCTTTTTATATCTTCTTCAAGTTTAACAACTTGAGAACCTGGCAATGCTGGCCAACACACTGTGTGGTATAGTAACAAGGATTTGTGAGAACTTCTTGTTCCTGGAACTTAAAATGGAACCGTGGGGTTATTTCTTTAATAATTAAGGCTAGAAAAGGAAATGGCAATCCTATTGTTCACAATAAAATACACAATTCTACCATTGAAAGGGAAAAGCAAATCTGTAGAAAGTATCAGTTCACAACACACTCCATTCTGGTTTGTTTAATGTCTTGGCTATTTACCTCTTGTTTAAAGAAAGTACTTTGTTACATATTAATCATAATGTTAGAGCTAAAAGTTGTCAGTTGAAGAAATATTTACACTGAACTGCCAACAATTTGGGGGACCAATTACATCTTAACTATGGAATGTCAGTGAATAGAAGGGAAGTTGGACTTTTAGAGGAGTGCCACTAGCTAGGGAGACCTAGAATGCAAGTTGTAATTGTGTACTAGATTTGTGACAGAGCATGTGACTTCAGACTCACTGGAACAGGTTGAGTTCCCATGGCAAAGAGACTCACATGCTCTATACTATCCATTTTCTTTTGGATTAGAACATGAACTAAAAATAAAAGAAAAAGATATATCCATTCACTGTCAGAATAAACTTTTTAAAATCATTGACTCTATTGGTTGGATGGTTTGGTGAGCTATGTTATTAGCCATGTTATTATTTGTGAAATAACTATTCTGTGACAATGAATGCTATTAATATTAAGTGATCTGAATCTAATTTACATTTTACATATGGATCGTTTTATGATTGATGGTGACTGATAACTAATGATGAAATCAAGTTAATATCAGTCATAATGTATTTATTAAGATATGTACCTAAGCTTATTTGAGGTATATAAATGTATTAAGTATGCTAAGCCTATGGAATTGCCAGTATTTGACCACTTCCCTTTTTTTAAAAAAAAATTAGCATGCGTTAGTTGTGCCAAGGGAGTTCCGTTATGACATTTCCAGACATACAATGTATCCTTATCCCATTCTCCTTAAAACAATTTCAAGTTTCATTGTTCTATTTTTATTCAAGCAAACAAACTACTTGGATGATATTCATCCTCATTCAAGCTCTTCTTTAGTTTTCAGCCCTCCCACTAGTATCTACTCCAACACAAAGCCTGTTTTACTTTTGAGTCATTCCCCTCCCCCCATATTAATGGTACCAGGGAGGTATTTCAGACATGCATGTATTATATTTGATTAGAATACCTTTTCTATTGTTTTCTCTAGCCCCTCAACCTCTTGTTGATCAACAGTTTTCATTGAGATTCCTTATGCAGTCTTCATACATAGTTATAATGTATTGACATTATCACCTTCCATCTTTCTTTCTTCCTCTTTGCTTTCCCTCATCCCCCTAAAATGGTCCCTAGTTAGACTCATGTTCTATGAGTATGTGTATATGTGTATATATGTGTAACCACACACACATCTATATATGTGTGCATATACTATATATAAATTTATATATAGGTATATATGCATATGCACATATTTATAAATGTGCATATCTTTTAGGTATTTGACTACTTTCCACTTGCAAAATAGCAAGTTCACGTGATTTGACCTGATGCATTTCATGGCAGATAATTACAAAAATAAATTATAAATAAAATGTTGAAACAAAAAATATACTGAATCCAAGAGCGGAATTGTAGCTCAAATAGTGAAGCATAAGCTGTGAGCAAAAATGTCAAGCCAGAGACTCTGAGTTCAAGCCCCAGTAGTGGCACAAAAAAGAAAAACAATAAAAACAAAAAAATACTTAAAGTACAGCTGTATATTGATAGCTTATGCCCATATCTTAGCTACTCAAGAGACTGAGATCTGAGGATAATGGTTCAAAGCTAGCCTGGTCAGGAAAGTCCATGAGACCCTTATATCCAATTAACTACTAAAAAGCCAGAAGTGGAGCTGTGCCTCAAATGGTATAGAGAGTTAGCCTTGAGCAAAAATGTTCACCACACATGCGCCCACGCGCACGCGCACACACACACACACACACACACACACACACACACACACAAACTACACACAAACAACTTAAAATTAAGTATTGTTGTTGATATTTGGTTTTCTTCTTGTTATTTTTCCCCTCTGTGTACATATGGCTATAAAAGCAATTGGTATCACACTAATCTAGAAGTTTGTATTCTGTCTTTATTATTATTATTATTATTTTTTTCCGGCCATGGGGCCTGAACTCGGTGCCTGGGCGCTGTCCCTCAGCAATTCAGCTCAAGGCTAGCGCTCTACCACTTGAGCCACAGCACCACTTCTGGCTTTTTTCTTTTTGCTTATGTGGTGCTGAGGAATCGAACCCAGGGCCTCAGGCATGCAAGGCAAGCACTCTACCACTGAGCCAACTTCCCAGCCTGTCTTTATTATTTAACATGTACATTTAGCATGACCATTTCCTGTGCCATAATAAACATGTACATGAAAATAGAATTCCATACATGTGTGTACATATTGTAACCCACCGTGCAGATGTATCCCTTATTTGGCCATTTAGTCAAGTTTTTAATAAACAAAGCATTGCATATCTCTGGTTATTAATTCCACCAGGATGAATCCTAAGAAGTGAGATTATTATGCGTAGGGTTGAGATATGTAAAGGTATTTATTACCTACTGCCTTATCACTTTTAGGGAAGGCAAAGTGTATGCGCCAGGACAAAGCCCCTCATACACAGGTACGCAGCCATGCAGAGCATTTTCCAGAGAGTGCTTCTTGCCCTTACCACCCAGCATTGCTTTGCAGAGTACTACTTCCACAGAGTACTTGGTATATGAGTAATGTCATTCCCATTTAACTTGTACTCCCGTGATTCCAGATGAGGTGAGGTGGCTTTCTTGTGTTTACTTTTTTTATATTTTTAATTGAGTATCTTTTTCTCATTCATGTTCTAAGGAAAGTTGTAAAGGAAAGAAATATTCTGGTTCATGTAATGAGTTTATTAGTGTTTTATTTCTTCTCACTTTCTTGGAGAGCCTTATTACTATAAATAAGAGAATAAAATGTTGTTGTTATTTGTTGGTTGGTTGGTTGGTAGTTTTTTTTGGGTCAGTTATGGAGCTTGAACTTGGGGCCTGGCACTGTCCCTGAGCTTTCTAGCTCAAGGCTAGTACTCTACCACTTTGAGCCACAGTGCCACTTCTGGTTTTCTTGTGGTTAATTGGAGATACGAGTCTCATGGACTTTGTTACCACTGCTGGCTTCGAACCACAATCCTTAGATCTCAGCCCCTGAGTAGCTAGGATTGCAGTTATGAGCCACCAGTACTTGGCTGTTTAAATAATGTTATTTTTATAAGTGGAAAGGGAAGAGAAAATGCTACCTATGAAGTGGCATTTATTTGCCATTGGTCATTGGTGACTCCTAGTGATGAGAATACCCATGATTGATGTAAGACCACCTAGACTCAACCTTTACCAGGAGGGTAGTAGCTGTGTCTGATAGGTCTTTATTTTCCAGTGTCTGGCATGTCCAATACAGAACAAGTGTCTTGATGATTTTTGATTAGAATATGTAAGTGTATGACACCTGTTCTCTGGATGGAACATTGCAGGATATCTCATTCCTGGTCCTCTACTTTCCAGTGTGTAGCCATTTACCTCTGCTCTCTTGACTGGCCTCTGCTAATGAGGCCAAGGTCAGAGTTTCTGTCTGCATGACCAGTTTAGCTTTATTCTATGTCATGGCCACAAGCTGTACTCAGCCCTCAACCCCTAGCCTGTGGCCAACAGAGAAATAAAGAGAAAAGGCTAGGGGGTAGGGCACTGGTGGGGACCGATTATTCTAGAGGTACGAGATTCTCAAGAACTTCCAGGTGAGTCTTCCCAATATACTCTTTCAGGGAAAGACAGAAACCCAAGGATTCTTTCTTTTCTCCCATATGGTGTCCCTGGCTGTATTTAACTCAACACACACACACACACACACACACACACACACACACACACACACACACACACACACACACACACACACACACACACACACACTGAGCAGTACAGAGAAATAGATAATCTGACAGTGGAGACTTCTCAGCTATACTTGAAAATGCCATTGCATCATTAGTCATTTCTTTATTTTGTAATTCCTCTCATTTGAATATAAACCTTATAGTGGATAATTAAAAGAACTCTGAAATCTGCTATACAATACATTGCTTTCTGCAGTCTCATTCAATTCTTTGGAAGGGACAAATAATCTTTGATTAAAAAAAAACTCACTGGAGCTGGGAAGGTGACTCAATGGTAGAGTGCTTGCCTAGCATGCAGGAGGCCCTGGGTTCGACTCCTCAGCACCACATAAGCAAAAAGAAAAAAGCCGGAAGTGGCGCTGTGGCTCAAGTGGTAGAGCACTAGCCTTGAGCTGAAGAGCTGAGGGACAGCGCCCAGGCCTAGAGTTCATGCCCCATGACCAGACCCCCACCCCCCAAAAAAAAACTCACTTGCAATTATTTGTGGGAAAGAATTTTTTTTGTATGTTTTTATTGTAAAAATGCTGTACAGAGGGTTACAGTTACATGAGCAAGGTAATGAGTCCATTTCCTATTGAGCATTGTTGCCTCCTCCTTTGTTTTCCCCCTACCATCCCTTCCCTCCCACTTCCACAACTACTCCCCCTCCTCCAAAGTTGTAAAGTTCATTTTCAACATAGTGTTTTGTACACCTCATTGTTACAATGGGTCAACCTGTATCCTTATTTAAGCATTTTGTTTTTTCCCTTCCCCTCTCCGAATCAGAGAAGTGTATATACAAGATGTAGGGCACAGACATCAAATACAATGAAAAGTGGGGTTATACCATGGGGGAGGAACATACAAAGCAACAAAATAAGTCACAATACATTATAAATATGTTAGAAACAATAGCAAGAAAGAAAAAAGATATTTGTGTCCCTATCTTGGGGTTCATTTCTTTTAACATCAACTTATATGGTCATATGTACATAGCTTTTGGCCTTTTCTGCTTGTCCTATATATGTACTAGTTATTGCAAACAAGGGAAACCATGGGGCCTATGTTTCTTTGGGCCTGGCTTACTTCACTTAATACAATTTTTTCCAAGTCTTTCCATTTCCTAACAAATGGGGCAATGTCATTCTTTCTGATAGAGGCATAGAATTCCATAATATGTATATATCTATATATATAATGTATATATATATATATATATATATCACATTTTCTTGATCCATTCTGGGTTGGTTCCATATCTTAGTTATAGTAAATAATGCTATGATAAACATAGTTGTGCTGGTAGCCTTAGTACAGCCTTGTTTGTGATCATGTGGGTAAATGCCCAAAAGTGGGATTGCTGGGAGCTCTATGTGGAGTCTTTTGAGGAACCTCCATACTACTTTCCAAAGTGGTTGAACAAGTTTACACTCCCACCAACAATGCAGTAGGGATCTCTTCTGTCCACATCCCCTCCAGCATCTTTTGTTATTAGGTTGCTTGATTATAACCATTCTAACTGGGGTAAGGTGGTATCTCAATGTTGTTTTGATTTGCATTTCTTTTATGGCTGGTGAAGTTGAGCATTTCTTCATGTATCTATTGGCCATTCTTAGTTCCTCTTCAGAGAAGTTTCTCTTTAACTCTTTAGCTCACTTATTTATCAGGCAGTTGTTTCTTTGAGGATTTGTTGTTGGGGGATTTAATTTTTTGGGTTCTAAGTATATTTTAGATATGAGACCCTTGTCCATTGTATGATGAAGATCTTCCCTCAATCCGTGGGCTTTCTATTGATGTTGCTAGCTATGTCCTTTGCCATGCAGAAGCTCTGCAGTTTCATGCAATCCCATTTGTCCAACCTTTCTTTGATATTTTTGTGTTTCCAGGTCTCTATTAAGGAAATTTCGGCCTGTGCCAAGGAGACCTAGGGTTTCTCCTATTCCATCCTGTAATGTTTTCAGGGTATCTGCTTTGACTCCAAGGTCTTTGATCCATTTGGAGTTGATTCTGGTGCAGGGTGATATATAAGGATCTAGGCTTTAGTTTTCTACAGGTGATTAACCAATTTTGCCAGCACCATTTACTGAAGAGGCTGTCTTTCTTCCATTCTATTTTTTTAGCTCCCTTATTGAAGATTAGGTGGCTATAGGTCTGTGGGTTCATTTCTGGGTTTTCAGTTCTATTCCATTGGTCCTCAGGTCTGTTCTTGTGCCATATGAATTTTATTGTTCCATATGAATTTTTAGATTGCCTTTTCTATTCCCTTGAAGAATGAGGTTGGAACATTGATAGGTATTGCATTGAATTTGTAGATAGCCTTTGGAAGTATTGCCATTTTTACAATGTTGATCCTTCTAATCCAGGAGCATGGGAGGTTTTTCTACTTTTTAAGTTCTGCTTTGGTTTCCTTTTTTAGGTTTTTAAAATTTTCATCATAGAGGTTAAGTTAACTCCTAGATATTTTATTTTTTGTGGGGCTATTACGAATGCAGTTGCTTTCCTGATTTCAGCTGCACTCTTCTCATTGTTGACATACAGAAAAGCCATTGATTTTTGAGGGTTAATTTTATACCTTGCTACTTTGCCAAAGTTTCGAATCAGCTTGAGTAATTTGGGAGTGGAGTCCGTGGGATTCTTTAAATATAAGATCATGTCATCTGCAAAGAGGGAGAGTTTTACTTCATCGGAAAGAAAATTTTATAGAACTAGGTAGGTTAAGCCAAAATCAGATTGCTTGTCATTGTCTCAAACCCATAATTATTCCTAGTTTCTGTAAATGAGATAACTGTTTTCCTGGCTACATACACCAAGGCTGAAATCCATCGTATTTGCCTTGAAAATTAATTTTAAAAGGATTTTTTTTATTGTGAAAATACCATTCAGAGGGGTTACAATTACATGAGCAAGGTTATGAGTACATTTCTTATCAAGCATTGTTGCCTCCTTCTTTGTTTCCCCTTACCATCCCTTCCCATAAAAATATTTATTGTTATTATAAAGGTAATGTACAGAGGGGTTACAGTTACTTAAGCCAGGTGAGTATATTTCTTCTTGAAGAATGTCACCTCTTCCCTCACTCCCAGTTTTTCCAAAAGTTGTATGGTTCATTTTCAACATAGTAGCTAGTAGCACTGCAGCGCTTCTTCACCCTTTGTCCTACCCTTTCTGTGCCCTTCCTTATCCTCCCAAAGACAGATAAACTAACAAGACGAAATGAAAAGAGAACAAAAACAGCAACAGTGGAAAAAAAACAACTTTGTTTCCATGTTTTTGTAGTTCATTTCAATAAATACTATTTTATATGCTCATAAGCACATAGCTATTGAGCCTTTACGATGCTCTCCTAAGAACATCCTCCCCTAGTTCCTCTCTTATGTGAATGCTTAGAGACCTGTATAATTTATCATGTCCCGGTGTATTTTTTTTTAACATCTAGTGTGTGTACTTGTAGATTTATAGGAGCATTCTAGCTACCACAAATGAGGGAAACCATGCAGCCTGTGTTTCTTTGATTCTGGCTTACTTTGCTTAGTATAACTTTTTCCAGGTCTTTCCATTTCCTTACGAATGGGACCATACCATTCTTTCTGATGGATGAGTGGAATTCCATTGTGTATATATATACCACATTTTCCTGATCTATTTATCCACTGAGGGGCATTTGGATTGATTATTTCTATCACTTCCCTTTTCCCCATTCTTGCCTCTAGCATTCCTTCATTTTATAGTTCTAACTGCGCATACCCTCACTTCTCCATCTTTGCTATTTATGTTCTTCCCACTTTGACTGCTCTTAGTACCTCAGTCCTTTCATTTTGCTACCACCTTAGAGTATTCGTGCCCTTCCCCCCATTCACTTGTGGTTTCCCACTATCTATTCAAGGATAGCCCAAACTCTACTAATTAATTTTGCGGACAAGAGTGGCTGTTTCTATGTGGAGCATTTCTTTTTCATGCAGAGTATTTGTAACAGAGTTGCAGCTGCATGTGGCCTGCGAAGGTCAGGAAATGATTAAATGGTGCATTTGTGAATGACTTGCTTGCCAAGCATTTAGAAACCAGGCTAGCCTTACCATGAAGATATTACCATCAGATGCAGCATGACCTTTGTGTGAGTGTGCATATGTACACATGTGTGCTGTATATACAAGGAAGGGGCCATGTACAGGAGCTAGCCAATTCCAAAGAATGAACATTTTTCTTTCTAAATATATACTTTTAAAATTTAATGCCACCCTGTCTTTTTTCTTATTTGTATCTATGCATTATCTGATAAATTTGGTAGAGTTATGTATTATTTGATAAGTTAATTGATACATTTGATAAATAAAGGAAGGAACTATAAATGGATGAGCCCAAAATAGGAGCATGGATTTCAAAGCTAGACAAACATGGGTTCACGTCTTGAATCTGCCTCATAGAGGCCATGTAGCCTTGAATGAACTAGCATAGCAGTCTTATGTGGTTCTCTTTTGTAGTGGAGACAACCTTATCTACCTCAGGAAATATATTGGAAGCACAAAATGTAACACAGTATTCTAAGCAACTAGTAAACTCTGTGGCACAAAGCAGATACTTGTGAGTGGCTGATAGATTGTTTCATGTCCCCTATGATCCTATGTTAAGTAAGGCAGGTTTTTCTGGTGGTTTGTAGAAAGAGAGTTTATAGGGGTCATTGTTCAAGGGGTGTGAAGAATAAATTAACCAAGAATTGAAGGGTACTCTTTGTGAACTTACTCATCTACTAGGAAGTATTTTGAGCGCTTTACAACCTGTCACAAGCATTCCCCAAGGGAGAGGAAGATAATAGGATATGAACCTAGCGATGTCATGAATTTATCAAAAAGCCTAGCCCAGAAAAACTTGGCATTCCAGCTTTGCTGTTCTTCCACTTTACCTCTTTTGATTCACCCCTTCAATTAGAGGCTGAATGATAATAAGTATTTCTTTTTTGGTCCTGGCTCACAAAAACACAATTTAAACTAGTCCAATAGATATAAACAACAGGATTGGGGACAAAACCCAGTCTTCCCATACAGCTAGGTATTGTCTTTTTGTTTCTGTCCCCGTTTCTTCAATTAAAAGGTAAGTTTTAAAGCTTTTTATTTTTCATTTTAATAATAGAAGAACAAACATGAATTCAAATTTTGTGTTTATCTTAACTGGTTTTGAATGTCATGTCATACACTCATTCGTCTACAGAAAGAGAACTTACATAAATGTGGCTTTTCTTCATTGTATATACGGAGCCTACAAAGTTTGTTTTAATTAGAAGCCTTGCTTGGATTAACCCAAGGTGTATAAAACCAAACTAGGAAAGAGCAAGTAGCTGGGGGCTTGGTGGGACTTTCTCTGAGCTAAGTAACTAATCTAGTCCTGATTTCTCTCTGATGGAGCAATGCCACCAAGTCTAATAGAAATGACCAGCTAAATGTGACTCAGAACCTTCCTTGAAGGCACGTTGGTGGCAGGTCTATCTATTTCATATAGGAGAAAGCCAAGATTCGGAAGTTGGGTACATTGATAACAGCCTTCTAGCAAGTAGAGAGGCAGATGGAAGTGGGCAGGAGGAGAGAGGCAGGTGGAGTGGGCATCTTTTTGATGTCACAGCCCATGCAGCTATGCTTTCCACAGTTGGCCTGAGAGGAGGATTCCCAGCTGGATACCACGTGGTCCCTAGAGAAATAGGCCAGCAGGGACACTCATCCTTTCATTAGGCTGTCACTTTTCATTGTGGTGATAGTGTTTTTAAATCATTTTAGAAATGGTATCTTTGAAGTGATGGAATAATTCTAGGAATGTATTGGGTCAGTGAAAAGTGGGAAAATTGAGAAAGCATAAGGAGACAGAAAGCTGCTTCTTGGCCTTTTCAAACCACAGAGAAAGAATAAAAGTGGCAGCATCGTGCTGTGCCTCATTTCCAAGCCCCCTGGCTTACTGTTCACCTTGGCAGCAAGGGTGAGGCTTATGGAGGGGTTGGAGCCTAGGTATTCCAGCGTCCTCATGTTCAAGACTTGGAAGTCCCCAGGTAAAGAAAGGAAACAGAGGTATACTTCCTTCTGTGGAGAGTTTGGGTAGAACAGCTGTATTTGTTGTTGAGAAAAGGCTGATATGCCAGGTGCTTGTGTGGCTCATGCCTAGGAGGATCACGGTTCAAGGCCAGCACTGGCAGGAAAGTTCATGAGACTCTTATCTTCAATTAACCACCAGAAAACCAGAAGTGGCATTGAGGCTCAGTGGTAGAGTACTAGCCGTGAGCAACAAAGCTCAGGGACAGAGTTCAAGCTCCAAGACCAACACACACACACACACACACACACACACACACACACACACACACTCTACTGATAAGCTTCATATAGGTTCATAGGTTGATAAGAACAAGTTTCAGAGGCCATCTCAGTTCATACCCTGGCCATTACAGGCCTGGTTTCCACATCAGAGGGTCATGACATGAAATGACCAGCATTTTACAAAAAGCAAATTAGAATGAGGATCTGGAGGAACATGGCTCGATGCCAGCTCAGTCATAAAAGTCCATGAGAATTCTCCAAAATAGCCAGCAAAAAAGCTGGGGCTGGAAGCATGGTTCAAATGGTAAAGCACCAACCATGAGCTAGCAAGGAAGCCACATAAGTGTAAGGCCCCAGAACAGGCCAAAAGAGGAAAAACAAAAAAACATAAAGTAGAATAGGTGCTTGTCAATATATGAGAGGAGATAATTTTGCTATAAGACTTTGATTGCTCTCTGAGCACATGTGTAGTAGAGAATAATGAGAACGAAAAAGCTTGTGAATTAGCTATCTTGACCTTGGCCAAATGCCACAAGTCTCTACCTCAGATTACTATCAGCGCTTCTTGTTCTTGGTCACTCTGTCTAGATGTACTTTGAGCATTTAATTGAAGGAAACAAAATAGTGAAGGGAACAACTTTTGGAATGACCTGACTGGGAAACCGTTCTTACTGTATAGCCTTGAAGTAGACAATTAATTTGGCTGAGGCAGTCATTAGGGACTTTCCTGATCCAGAGACTGTCCCTGTAATGGTGCCCTGACACTGTGGAGAGGTGGCAGGCTCCCATTACTAACGCATATGTGTGGAGTCTTAATTGGATCTTCTCCATCTGTCTTCCAGCTAAAGGTTAAGACTCACAAGGGCACAGAGCAGGTCTTACTCATCATTTTAGTGCTGCCACAGTGTTTTCATGTTTTGGACTACTTAAATCACTGTGTAGCTGGGTGCCAGTGGCTCATGTCTATATTCCTAGCTTCTCAGGAGGTTGAGATCTGAGGATCAAAGCCAGGAAAGTCCCTGATACTCTTATCTATAATAACACTACCAAAAATGCCAAAAGTGGCACTGTGGCTCAAGTAGTAGAGTGATAGCTTTGAGCAAAAGAAACTCAAGGTCAGCTCCAGGCATCCAGTTCAAGCCTCAGAGTTGGCCAGAAAAAAGGCACTGTTTCTCGTTCTTAGTGACTTCAATGGAGATTGGAATATCCACTCATGAAAGGGCAAGGTATATGGGTGATGTCAAGTGAGTATGGCTTTGAAAATTGATAGTAATATGTCAAACAATACAAAAAGAAACAAGAAACTATTCAAACTAAATGGAGAAAATTAATGCCTACTGTGAAATCTTTCCATAGTGCAAGTAACTCTTCAGAGAGGGAAACCAGAACTATTATAGCATATCCTTGTATGTTTGTCAATCCTTCCACATATTCTTTTTGGGAATTCAGAGTAGTCCAAGAAGGTAGGATATCAGCAGCATTGCCATTTTGCAGATTGGAAAATGAGCTATTGGTGTGGTTATTAACTTGATCTGTGCCATTTGCTACCTTTCCACAATGCAATAAATAGTTATGATAGTGACAGTGACAGGTTTATGTCACACATTTGTCCCTGTGGTGGCCTACACACCAGCCCTTTGAATTAGCAGCTAGGTGATAGAATTAAAATGCTGTAGCCTTAGAAAACTGGTATCTCAGGACTGGAAAGGATCTTTTAAACTTGTTTGATGCCAGAGCCCACTCATCAGCACCTCATTCTTCCCTCCAGGTGGTCAGGGTGATGTGTGTGTGTGTGTGTGTGTGTGTGTGTGTGTGTGTGTGTGTGTGTGTGTGTGTGTGTGTGTGTGTGTGTGTGTGTGTGTGTGTGTGTGTGTGTGTGTGGTGGGGAACCTGCTACCTCTTAGGACAGCACATTTTAAATAGATAAGGATGCTGAAGAAGCAAGCTGATATGGCAGAGATTAGAAATAACTGTGGCCATTCAGAAATGGCCATAGGGAGAGGTTCATGCTTAGTGTGCAATGCAGAAAGAAACAGGAGCCCCGGCTGTGAGATGGGATGGAAAAGGCAAAGAGTGAGACCTCGGGAATGGGAAGCCTCCGTGAATTTGGGTAGTGACTATTGGGTTGGTGATGGGGTTTGTGAGTCAGCTCTTACCTCTGTCTGGGAAGCCTGTGTATTTGTACCCCTACTCCTGTATGGGCTGCCAGCCTCTAAGGGGTCAGCAAAAGTCAGACCACAGCTGGGCACTGGTGGCTCATGCCTGTAATTCTAGCTACCTGGGAGGCTGAGATCTGAGGATCATGGTTCAAAGCCAGCCTGGGAAGGAAAGTCTATAAGACCCATATATCCAATAAACTGCCAAAATGGCTAGAAGTAGAGCTGTGGCTCAAAGTGACAAAATGCTAGCCTTAAACAAAATTGCTCAGGGACAGTGCCAAGGCCCTGAGTTCAAGCCCCATGACAAAAACAAACAAACACACACACACACACATACACACACACACACACACCAAACAGACCATTAGACTTTAGAACAATAAGGTTGACGTTTGATCTTTTCTGAGTGATATTTAGGGCTTGACATGAGTTGTCATACCATTTAAGTTTTTGCTAAATATATTTGTGGACATATTCCTTCCTAAACCCAAGAGAAAGATGACCTATGACCTACCTACATGTGTGAAATCCTCTTACTAGAGGATTTCTTTACCACTCAGACAAATTCCCCAAGAATAAACAGATCGGGGGCACAGAAAAAGGGACACTGGTGCTCTAGGTCACTAGGATCCTATTGCTAAGTTATTGTACTAATAGGTGCTAAGTACCCCTCATACATGGACACATGCAGTTTATCCAAGGAACTCCTAATCATTCTTTTTTTTTTAATTTTATTTTATTTTATTTGAGAACATACTGTACAGAGGGGTTACAATTACATTGGCAGGATAATGCATACATTTCTTACCAAGCATTGCAGCCTCCTCCTTTGTTTACCCTTCACCTCCCTTCCCAGCCTCCCCCCTCCCCCCCACCTCCTAATCATTCTTCAAAATCTATCACATATCCCTTTCCCCCATGTATACATTTATCCAGGAAAATTCTGTGTGCTAGATGCTTAGGATGTGAAAAGTCTCTGACCACATAACCTGAGTTTGTTATGTGCAGGCTTTCCTCGGTAGTCTCTAGCTCAGTGATTTGTCCAGGTTCTCTGTTCCTTTCTTTTCTGTGTAGGGCAGGAGTGGGTTATCCTTCTTTCTGCCCAGGCCCATTTAGATGTTTCTAATAACATCATTGGTAGGCCCTACAAAATTACCAATACAGGTAGATGGCTGAGTGGCAGCCAACTAGAAGCAAATATATATATCTGTCCCATCATGTACCAAATGATTTCATGAGGCAAATTTCCCACCCCTCTCGCAAGGAATGACACAGTCATGGGTCCCTGAAAGTCATACAGTATTACTGTCAGGAAGTTGCTGTGAGTACAGCAACTGTCAGAGCTTGTCAGCCTTCCAAGCAATGGAGAGACATGATGGAAGATCACAGATCTGCAGATGCCATCCTCTCCAAGCTGATCACAGGGCTGTGCTGCTCCTGGGCTCCCATGAGGGACATAGAGTGAGGTAGGACAGTGCTCCACACAGGGGCAGAATAAACCAGGACAGTGTACCAAGCAGGGACAGTTCCCACTGGCAAGAAGCACACGGCCATTGTTTACCATGGCCACAGAGACTCTTGTGTCCATCTACTAGCAAAATGGGGCTGGGGTCGGCCAGGACTTACGCTTGCCTTTCACATTCTTAGAAGAAAGGAACTGGCAGCCTCCTGCCCTGCAACTTTCGGGCTTCTGCCCCTTTTCTAATTTCTTGGTCTCTTGCCTTCAGAGAGTTGACACTGGGCCAAGCTACAATGAAGGTCAGAGGCAGGATTTGGGTGTGGACATCTTAGACTGAAAGATGTGAAAGATTTCCCCAAAAATCACCTGGAAGAAGTTCCACTCTTAAGAGTTTCATGCAGAGTCAGACACCAGAATTCCAGCACTGGAGGGGTGGAGGCAAGAGACATCGAGTCCCAGAGTTACAGAGAGAGACCTTGTCTCAACACACAAACAAGCAGAAAATTCCTGGAGCTGGTGGCTCATACCTGTAGTCCTGGCTACTCAGGAGGCTAAGATCTGAGGATCGCAGTTCAAAGGCAGCTTGGGCAGGGAAGTCCTTACCTTCAATTAACCACCAAAAAGCTGAAAGTGGAGGAGTGGCTCAAGTGGTAGATCACTAGCTTTGAGTGATAAAGCTAAGGGTTAGTGGCCAGGCTCCAGTATCAGCACAAAGAAAACCCCAATAATATGAGCAAGATAAAATAAAGAAAACATTTTGTATGGAAAAGCAAACTCTTGGCTCACATTATGGGTTGTGTGTGTTTGCTTGACTGAGAACTGCTTGTTTTCTCATTACAAGCCTAACTGCTAGCTAGCCATCCTGGGCGCTGCCCTTGTAGTTGCTCCTCTGATTGCTTCCGCTGAGGTGGTCTGAGGCTTTGCATTAATTAAAGATCTTGCGGTGGCCCTCGGGAGCAGGTGTGTGAGATACAATGAAACTGTACACGGGGAATTTCTCTTTTTAGCAACATGAAGTTGTAATTGCAGTGTGCACATCTGAGTTTATCTTTGGGTCTGCTGGGTTGAGATGAGTGGTCAGTGGCAGTCACCTGGGTGCCAACCACACATCCATCACCATGCTTGGAACTGGTACTAGGCCAGCCCTTCTCTGCAGATACCTGGAGAGTGGTTTCAAAGTGAGCCATGTGGCTCAGCTTTCTATGAGCTCTGTGCTGTGGATAAAGGGAACTGTGGTTCTTCAGGCCCAAATGGAATTCTCTGTTGTTGTCTCCTCAGTGATAGGTTCTGCCACCATGATGGTTCCAATCTAGTGAGCTCGGATGACACCCGCCCATCATGTACAGTGTGGAAGATCTCCTGATTTCTCATGGATACAAACCATCACGAGACCTCCCCAGACCACGTGAGGATAATCCCAGGGGGCATCGGCAAGCCAGGTCCAGGACTCGAGCAGAACATGACCTGCTGAATGGGTATGGAGATGATCCTGCAGCCTTTGCCTACAGTCAGACCTCCCAGGGGAAGAGACCAGTGAGTGACTCGGAGAGCCGCCGCAGCACGCCCGGAAGCCGCGGGGAGCATCACAGTACTTCTGTTTCTCGGACTTCTGAGGCAGGGTAAGCTCCCATGGTGTCCACCATTTCTGACTTGGCATTGGGTTATACCTAAGTAGGTGCTCTCAATTTCTTATGTATGAGTAGATCTGGAGAAGGAGTCGGGGGTCAGAGACTGGAATGCCTATGTTCTTTGTGGTATCTGGAATCCTTTTGAAGCCTGTAGCACTGGGTTGGCTAAGCTTTCAGTAAACGGTGGTCTGTAGACATGCTATTGCTCTGAGCAATAGCTCCTCTTCTCTTCTCCTCTCTCCCCTCATGTGCATTCACCTCCCATAGAGATCACTTTAGAACTTTGTAAAGCTCCTGTATGCCCCCACACACAGTAAGACTAACTTTGCCTTTCTTCTTCCTCCTCCTCCTCCTCTTCCTCCTCCTCCTCCTCCTCCTCTTCCTCCTCCTCCTCCTCCTCTTTCTTCTTCGCTGGTGATGGGGCTTAAACTCAGGGCTTGGGTGCTATCTCTGAGCTCTTTTGCTCAAGGCTAGAACTCTACTACTTTGGGCTACAGCACCACTTCTGGTTTTCTGGTAGTTAATTGGAGATAAGAGTTTCATGGACTTTCCTGCCCAGGCTTGGCTTTGAACCTTGATCCTCAGATCTCAGCCTCCAGAGTAGCTAGGATTATAGGTATGAGCCTCCAGCACCTGGTTACTTTGCCTTTCGCATCAGTACATCTCAATATTTTCTGAGTTTCAGAGAGTTGAAATGGGAGGATGCCTTCCCCACCATCTGTGAGGAAACAAGTATTTCCTCTTTAATATTCTTTCAATTTTACCAGGTTTTTTTTTTAAACCTGTTTTGCTATTGTACAAACACATCAGCCCCAATGTGGGTGGGTACTGGGGGGAGTATCTCCTTAGGACAGGAAAAGACAATGGACTGACAGGAGCCTGGGACAGGAGCTCTGAAATTCTCTTTAAACAGGTTCATTTGAAGGAAATCTCTGTCATTCTTGCATAAAACTGTGATTGTCTTTTATACTACATTGTGAGAAAGCACTCAAGTAGATTGAGCATGTAGCCAGGTATAACCAGAAAGGGGCACAGGAAATACAGGGGAGAAAGGTCTGAGGAAAAAGTGTTTTGAGAGGAAATAAATAGGTGCCAAATGATTAATAACTCTAAACAATGTAAATGAATAAATATGACAGACCAACCACATCATGACTCACATGAATTCTGGATCTGCCAGTCCCCAGCCTCAGTCACTTGACAAGTACAGCTGTGGTCTTGCTGCCTGTCCCATCCTACACGGTGACCCTGCTGGGCTGGTGACTCCTATCTCCAAGCCATCAGAGGACTGGGACAAGTTACGAGGCTTTTCTAATGCCAGCATTCAGGTGGCAGCGTTCAGGCCTCGCACTTGGTGTAGGCCCTAAGAGGAAGCCTAGCTTAGCTCCAAGCCCTGTGCTGCTAGATGCCAGCGGATGCTACCCCGCAGAAGGACTAGGCCAGCACACAGACTCTCTGTACGAAGAAGCTTCTAGTTTGAAAGGGTCTCAGTTATGTGAGTTTGTCTTCCAGCCACCCAGTGCTAGACTCTCTTCCCACTTCCTTGTCGCCACTCTCCCCTGGCAGGTATGGCCATGTCCTTTCATATCTGAGGAGCTCTAGAAGAAATATTTGCTGCCAAACCTAGAGTTTAGAGTCTTGTTTCTCTGTGGACACTGTCGGAAGGATTACCCAACACAAGGTGGTGTTGGCCATGACCTAGGGCTTGACTGGAACTTCAGCTATGTTGTGTCACCAATTGTGCAGCATACCTGTTGCCTCATTTGCTGACATCTCATTGTATGACATCTGCATACAGCATCATGGACTCAAATCCAGAAGGCTTCCCCGTCACCTTCCTCAGGCCCCACCAAACAGCCTTTCCTCGGCCTCTCTCTGTCTTCTGCCCATTTGCTGTAGGGAACTCTGCTTCTTCAGGTGTTTTCCATGGAAATCTCTCTCGTCTAGCACTTCTAACATTTTTCTGTAGGTCTCTAGGATTGTCAGCCTCCTGAAGGCCAGTCCCATGTCTTACTTCATCTCTGGCCCTGGTTAATTTCTGTTATAGAATCTTGTACCTCATCAACACTCATTCCTTAGATTAAATTCTCTGGATCAATCCTGGCACTCCAGTGCCAGGTACCTGCTGAGTATTTCAGAACACTTGGCTCCGACGGGAGGCAGAGAAGTTGACTGGTAAGGCCCAGTCCCGTGCTGAGTGTTGTCCTCCTGGCTGAGTGGATGAGGTGGCCAGTTAATGACTTTGTCCTCGTATGCCAACACATGGGGAAGGAAACAGCCCCAGATTCCACAGAACTTCTGGTGGACTGAACAGCTCTGAGTGAAAAGATTTTTCTCCTTTGTGGATTCTCAGTGCACCAGAAACAGACCCACCCATATGAAAAGACAGCTTGTTATAAAGATGCAGCTTTGATGGGCAGGAAGTGCAGGAAGACTGGGCATGACAGAGCCAGAGCTGGGGCTAGCCTGTTAGTTTCGTCTAGTCAGTCCGAGGTGGGGGGTATACTTACCTCTGTTCCTCTTTGTCAGCCATCTTGGCCTTCACTCCTATGCCTCTTTTCTGTAGATCCCTTCCCTCCACTGACAGTAGCCGCCCTTCATGAAGGTTTAGTGTTAGATCAGATAGCTCACTACCCACGCATGTCTCTCTGCTTAGTTTGCAGGTAAAGAATGAATGGATTGAAGCTTCTAGGTGCTTTAGCCTTGCTGGAGAGAGTCACAGGGATGGGAAGGAGGGATTGGGAAAACATAGGTGCTGTAGCTTTGCCCACATCAGCTTTGGAAGATGATAAGTTTCCAGGCCACGGGGTGCTGACCATGCACCCCAAGACATGTTGTTTTCTCTCATCTCAAACCAATCATTGAGCAATCCTAAAGACATGGCATTTTCCCCTATTTAAAGCACTTGTCTTATGAAGAGTTGATCTGCATTGTAATACACCCCTGGTCATTCACTGTCAACACCCTGAGGCCATAAAGGTACCAGTGGGTTTTGCATGAAAAGTCATTTATGTGGTACAGAAAAGACTCACAGGCCCCCGTCCAAAGTTTGCTTGACGGCACGCATGCCCCGACCGACACACACACACGTGCCCATGTGGAGGTTAAGGGAAAGTGGCCGCAGGAAAGCTGAGTGTTTGTACGTGGAGAACCCTGCACGCCGCCAGTGCAGGCGCCATAACTGAGTAACGCTCAGCTCCCACTCAGATGGTAAAGGCTGTTATCAGGCACTCACATTTCCTTAATGTGTTTCCTGTGAAACAATATATAATCGGAGGAAGCTGTAAAATAACTTGACATAGTTGGGATTTGGTTCTGAAATCATACCATAGCAGGCTTCTCTTCACTTCACCCCAGGAATTCTGGTTAAAAAAAAAAAAGTTTGTTAACCATGAGAAGAACGCATAATTATCCCTCACCATCAGCGGCTGTGGTGGCTAATTAAAGACTTAGCAAACTGGGTGAGTCTCTGATGTGGTGGCTTGGGGCCCTCATCTTGGGAGGTTTTTATCAGATGAATAAACATCCATTCCCCATGGTGCTACTGGATATGGTAAACAGTCTGTTTGCAGGGGCTTTTTAACTTTCTCTCAAATCATACACTGCTCATAATGGTTTTCCAAAAAAGGAATGCTTCAAGTTTAACATCTGTTTCTTTCTCTTTACAGAATTATAAACCCATACTCTTAGCTAAGTGCCAGGCATTGTCCTCTTGGACTTTTATGAGGGAAGTGTGGATTCCTGATATCATGTGTTCCTGAGCACAAGGGTCAGGCCTCCTGTTTTCCTATCTCCTTGGGCATCTTTATTCTTGTTCAGAAGCAGCATAACTTTCCAGAAGCATCTGGATCCCTGTTCTCTGTGGCAAATGCTTTCATGTGGCTTTTATTCTCATCAGCTTTTCCCAATAAGAAGCAGGTTGGATTCTTGGAGCACAGACTTCCAGAAACACAGAACTGAGGCGGTCTCTGCAGAATGAGAGCAGACCTCTCACTCATCGTGTTTTGGCTGCCATGATGTCCTAGAAGAACCTTGTTGGTGGGAAGGCTGGAGACTGGGAAAAATACTCACCCGAGAGACAGCAACCAGTAAGCATGGGAGTCACAGGCCTAATGCTCCTGTTCTCTGTTGGTTCGGTGAGAAGTCAGAGCCACTGGATGACATGAGCATCATATCATGCAGGTGCCACAGCCATGTCTGTCCTGTTACCTGGAATAGCCCTCCTCAAAGACAGCTGCAATCCACGGGCTCCAACAGAGTAAGATGACAGTCTCTGAACCATTGATGAAGAACTAGAGGCTAGACTGGAGATGTAGTGGATGAACTGTCATATGCCAGGCATGGGGCCATAGGGTGGTGAGGCACTGACCTCAGGCTCTGTACGGCCCTCAGACTCTCATGTAGGCTTCCTAGTGGCTACCTCCCCTACTCCTCCCTATTCTGAGCCTAATGTTCAAAGAGCAGAGGGTCAGGGGCACAAAGACCTTCTATAAATATTCATTGACTAAATAAGTGAATAAGTGGACATGCTAATAGAGCAGAAATGAGAGAAGGAAGTGAGAAGCCAGTGTGGATTGGGTTTTAATATGTACTGTGGCACTGAATGGACTATATACCAGCACAAATAGGTTACCTTAAAAAAATTTGATAGCTATGTTAAAGAGAAAGTCGAAAAATCTTGAAATAATCCGCTTTACAAAAACTGTTAGATTTGCATGAGAACAAACAGATGGGAGCTTGCTCTTCCTGTTTTGTTCTAATAACCTAAATATTGGTTTCTTCTACAGCATCATGGTGGAAACGGGCGTAGGCTCTTCCTTAGAGACAGGCCATTCCTGGGGAGGGGCAGTGTCTTGTGAAGATCGTGGGTCAGATCATCATCACTTCCTGTGATTGTGAAGGCCTATTGATTACAACTTAGCCAAAGACAAGGCTGACCTAAAATAACATCACATCCAGACAACCACTCAGCTCTCCTGTCCTGTCCTGTGTGCTCACCTGCACCTCCTTCCCTATGGTGCGAGCAAAAGAGTGTCAGCATTACTATACTTGGATGGGTAATGGCAGTAATAGCTACAAACAAGTTTGTGTGTATGTGTGTTTGAGGGGGTTAGAGACTGTGGTAAGTTCTCCACCAAACTCAAAAGGCCAGATCATCTCCATCCTCTCCACACTGGAGGCAGAGAAAGGCATAGTCAAAATGCTGTGGTGTTGGTGCTTAGGTTACCACAGCAGAGGCTCCTCACTCCTGGCAGTGTTGCTGCTCTGTTCCCCGTGGTACAGTATGATGCCAGAGCCACTGGGTGGTCCTGTGCTCCAGCCTTGGCTGTCCTGTTCACGTGGAGCAGCCCTCCTCAGGGTGAGCTGCAGCTTCATGGACTCTGTCAGGTCTTATTCAGATTCTACTTCTACTGTCTCTTTTAAACATGTTCTTTCAAAGCTGGGAAATAAGGTGGCAGAGGTGACTAACAGCCTGTCAAATACAGTTCCAACTACCAAGCACTGAGATGCCACAAAAGCAGAACTGGCCCTACTTTTATTTATTTTTTTTGGGGGGGGCGGTCCGGTCGTGGGCCTGAACTCTGGGCCTGGGCGCTGTCCCTCAGCTCTTCAGCTCAAGGCTGGCACTCTACCACTTGAACCACAGCGCAACTTCTGTTTTTTTTCTGCTTATGTGGTGCTGAGGAATCGAACCCAGGGCCTCGTGCATGCAAGGCAAGCGCTCTACCACTGAGCCACCTTCCCAGCCCTGGCCCTACTTTTAGCCTCACCTAGTGGCTCAGGTGGGGACCTATATTGGCAGTACCTCCCTGAGGATCGGCTTTCCTGTGGGCCTGAGTGTGTCCTTCAGTTGTGATGGTGTGTGAGATTCCTTCTTCTGGTGAAATCTTTATGTGGATACGAACATATGGGGCGGGGGGGCTGCTTCTGGGACAAGAACTCAAGTGTTTTCTTGCTTTTAAATTCAAGCTCATCAGTGTGTCCTTGAGAGTTTGGTCAGTAAAATGAGTGAACTTATTTCCATATCAGACATGGGTGAAAGGTGGTAGGAGATCTGTAAAGCAGGCATTCTTCTGTGGTCAAGTGCATTCATTGGAAGGTTGTTCCTCAAAAGCCACAGGGTTTCCAGTGCTCTCCACTGAGAACAGCCCAGTGCACAGATTGACCTTCTGTGGATCTTCATTCATCCACCAACTTCTACCCACCAGGTCACTGTATTCTTTTTCTTCTCCACCAAGACCCTTCTTAATACAGATTGTAAATCCTCCTTTTTATACATATCTATGTTTTTTTTAATTGTAAAATACGGTACAGATGGGTTACAGTTACATGAATAAGGTCATATGTACATTTCCTATTAAGCTGTGGTCTCCTCCTTTGTTTTTCCCCTACCATCCCTTCCTTCCCCACCTCCCCAACTCCTCCCCCTACCCAAAGTTGTAAAGTTCATTTTCAACATAGTGTCTAGTTCATATCATTGTTACAATGGGTCATCCTGTATCCTTTTTTCAGCATTTTGTTATTTCCCTTCCCCTCCCCAAGTTAGCAAAATGTATATACAAGATGCAGGACACCGGAATCAAATACCAGTGCAAACAGGGGTTATATGTGGGGAAGAACAAACAAAAGAAACAAAAAAAATCACATAGTCCATTATAAATTCGTTACACACTATCAAGAAAGAAAAAAAAACACTTGTGTCCCTATCTTGGGGTTTATTTTGCTTATCAACATCTTATATTGTCAAATGTACATAACTTTTAACCTTTTCTGCTTGTCCTAGACATATATTAGTTATTGCAAACAAGGGACACCATGGAACCTATGTTTCTTTGGGCCTGGCTTACTTCACTTAATATAATTTTTCCCACGTATTTCCATTGTAAATCCTCCTTTTATGTGAATTTTACCTTTCCTGCCACCTCTCTCTAGGAATGTTTGCTATAGTCCATGGGAATAAGGCGCAACTTCCCAAGCACCTACTTCAGGACAGGGCTGGCAGAGGGGTGAGGCTTTGACTGCTTGCCTAGCATGCCTGAAGCCCTGGGTTCCTTCCCCAGCTCTGCATGAAAGAAAAGGAGGAAAGGAAATATCTTCTTCAAGGAGTGTTTCTCTGGTCCTGATTTTGTTAGATACACTGAAAAGGTTGACTATCCCTTTTCCAAAATCCTTGATTTGGTCAGTATTTCAGACTTGGGGAGTGGAGACCTGGGAATATTGGCAAGGTTTACCGGTTGAATGTCTTTAATCTAGAAGTCCAGAAACATTTCAGACTTTGGAACATTTTAGATTTGGGTATCAGGGTTGCCTCTTCCTGCACTGTTACAATTATCACCACAGTATCTAAGATGGCCGAGTCTTTCATGTGAGCACTAGTAGTATATGTAGTGGAATATAAAAAGTGTGGACTAATTACAAACCCTACTCCCTGAGGTGGGGCCTCCTTAGTGGATCCTTGCTAGTCTAAAAGGTCTCTACTGGACCTTGCATAGATGATTCAGGAAACTCAGCACCCACAAGACCATTGCAGGTCTACTTCTAACTGTCAGTTTTTAAACATCATGGCATTGTGGCAGAGCAAGCTGGTGCGGCAGGAGAGGCTGTTTCCCATCTGTGCTGATCTCATGGAACCCACACTCTGGGGGGTCCAAGCTAAGCAACTGTGACTTCAGAGACTCTGGTCCAGGTAGCATTAGCTGAGGTTTTTCCAGAATGAATCCCACCATTTACCCTTATGTACATTGGCAGTATGACTGCTTTTGATTTCCTGTTCCCACATCTACGTGTCTACACTTAGTGTCATTTAGAAGACCATAAAACATATTTTACTTTTTGTTACAGACCCATTATTAAGTTTGAGTATTGATCTTAACTAAAAAAAGAAGACATCCCAAAATAGACTACCAGGCACTCAACTAACCAGCACTCTGTCATCTGCAGTCATGTAATGTGACATTGTGAAAGTAGGCATAACAGCACGGTAGCAGCCTGACCAGGCATTCAGGAATCTTTTAGTTACAACTTTGCCAATGCAACCTACAATTCTTGTTCCAAGTGTGTTGGCTGCATAGTAATATTCCCCGTTGTCCGGCTGATCTTTAATTCATGCTAACCTTTACACTTCAGTCTTAATTTTATTCTGACTTCCTATTTCCCCTTTCTAAAGTTAGCCTATTTGCTACCCCATGTCAGAGGGTTATTTGCACAGTGTGGTATATTGAGGAGCCCTTGGAATGCTGGGTGTTCTGAGAAATGGAACTGAGGCTTCTGGCTGAGCTATCACAGTGGCTTATCAGGCTCCTGATCCTGCTGGTGAATTTGAGTCACTCTAAAGAGATGCCTACAGCTCCTTCTGCTGTGGTGATTGAGAGAAGAAAGCAGCTCCTGAGAGGAGTATGTGGAGCTTCAAGTGGTACTATAACTTTTCTGCTCATCTTATCCAGTTGTTTATCAATGACCAACCCTTCTGGAAGGAGGATGGCTTTGAAAAAACAGTCTGGGGTCAGAGTGCTCCAGCCATCCCAACTTGCAGAATGTAACACCAGAGTATGAAGATAGCCTCCAGCGGCAGGCATCTGCTTGCTTAGGCTATAGACATGAGGGCCTGGAGGGAAACATTGCACCAGTAAATACATGACTTTAATGGTATCTTCCCATCCTGACCTTGTCCTATACAGTGAAGGCCATTAGCCTGACGTTGGAGCTATCTGAAGGATGACTATGTCCAAATTTGGGTTCCTAGAAAGAAACAAATGCAACGTTTGTGCTCTTTTCCCACAGATACCCTAATCAATCTGGCAGCAACAAGCCTTTACTCAGTTTCTCATTTTGCTTCTATCCTGGACTCCAGGCTGCTGGGCACAGCTCTTGCACAACTTGGTGCATCTCATAAGAGTCCTGGAATTGATGGAGAAAATCGTCTTACTAGAGTGTGCAACACTTGAAAGCTATCTCAGATATTTCCGTTTTTAAGTATGAGGCTTCTACTTTTTCTTTTTTCTCAGACCTGAGGGCCTAAATCAAGGCCTTGCACTTGCTAGAAAAGTGTTCTTCCACTGAGCTAAATTTCTAACCCGGAGACATTTACTTTTGAAAAGAAGGGCAGAGCTGGAGATGTAGCTCAGTGGTAGAATGCTTATTTAGCACGTGTGAGACCCTACAGTCAATTCCTAGCACTGTAAATAGTACTAAAAAGTAAAAATTAAAGAATGATAGTATTTTCTGTTTGGTTGAAGACAAGTTAAATGAACTGTCAGAACTTTCTCCTAACTTTCCCCTTTTAATCATCTTTTATTCATAGATTCAGTGAGTGAGTTTGTGTGTTTGCCAATTTTCTTGAGACATGATTTTTACATATTTATACATCAAAGACTTTATGGAGAGGATTTCATTCTTCCCAGTGAAAGTCGTGGAGCAGTTAGCAAGTCTGACTCCCGCCTCACCTCCATCCAGAGAGAGTTCTAGATAGAGACCCTGCTGGTCTCATAGACCCCACAGTTCAGTTGATCTGCTTTGCTTGTCGCTTTTTTTTTCTACCCCACATCAGTGCGTTCAGCAAGTTAATGTGAAATTTCTCCTTGTGAGTGCTTCATTTTTTTTAAAGGAAAAAAAATGATCTCACCTTATTTTCTCAAAAGTAGAAGAAAATGTATTCTTGGCTCTGAAGCGGTGTGAGGTAACATGCTTTCTAGAGGTAGGGTAAAGCCTGGGTATGCCAGGTATGGGGGCTGCCGGAATATCCATGTGTGATAAGCTGTTTGCGGGAGAAGTCAAGCAGAGCTCTCCCCACTGGGGGTCCATTCATGCCTCTCTCAGCCTAACTCAAACTGCATACAAGACTGGGCACACTTACTTGTTCAGTAAGCGCTTTGTGTAGTTTTCTAGGTCACATGGACTATATTTTGAAATAGAATGTTTAAACTTTCCCAGATGATCTGCATTCTGGGATTTGGGTATTTTGCACAAATGGGGAAAAAATTTTCTAACTCAGAATACTTAGCCATTTTTGGATCATCTAGATGAAATAGAGGTGCTAATACGTTTTCCCCTTTTTATTAATTGTATTTAACGCTTTTGTGGTACCGAGGAGTTGAACCCAGGGTCTCATGCAAGCACGATGCCACTAAGCCACATTCCCTGCCTGGTGCACATTTTCGTTAGCCACATTATCTCTGTAGGAAGTCACAGGGAGTTTATATCCTTACCCTATGTGTACCATTTTTAGCCTTCTTTGGGGTCTGCCCATCGCACGTATATGCAGAAACAGCACCTCAGGGGTCCATCCAGTACTCCAAGCACAACATGTGCACTGTAGGAATATCACTGGAGTGAATGAGCGAAAGCCACAGTGGACTTCCTCCCTGACCTCAGGCCCTCCAGAGTGTCTGGATGACTGCAGAGGAAGGGTGGCCCTGAGTGAAGCCCTCTAACATAGACAGCTTGCTCACCCTTGGCTTAGAATAAAGGAAAGGAAATAGATTGTTTTCTGAGGCAAGAAACCAACCACATGCTTCCTCATGCTTTCTCTTACCCTCTTCCAGTTGAGTCTATGATAATTGCAATGTCTCATTAACTTGCAGTTGTTAAGTCTTGCCCTAGGCTTTCTTTGAAGTCTGATAACCCACAGCCAGTAGATTCTGACTGTGGAGTGCCTCCTACAGGTTTCCTCATGCGGGCGGGCAGCCATTTAGGGTCCCTGAGGGAAGGGCTGACGCAGCGGCGCTGCAGGGCTGGTCCCCCTCAGTGGGGTGGGCAACAAGGCCAGCACGATGATGTCCAAAATGAGTTCTTTGTAGACCTCCAATGTAAGCAGTGGTCTGCCAAGCATTCAAAACCCCAAGAGTTGAAAACACAATTTTGATGGCTCTGTGTTGACAGCCTGCCTACAGCTTTATGGTTGCTTGGTGGCACATGTTTTACGTCAGGATGACGTAAAATAGTTCCTACCCATCACTGGCTTCTTAAATTATTTGGAAGCTGTCCTTGATGCCCTGTAAATTGAAGAAGTAATTCCAAAATAGGGATAGTAACACTATATCGTTACCAGGGCTCCTTGTGAAGTGCCTCCTTCTGCCTGTGTAAGGAATGGTCCCCCTGGAGTCCATCCCATGCCATTGTTGTGTGAACCCCCTCCCCAGCCCTCATCTCATGATCTTCACTCTGCTATACCACAAAGCAAAATTGGACTTTTTTTTTTTTAACTCAGGGTCTCACTATGTAGCAAGACTGGCCTGGACTTCCTATGTTGCCCAGGCTGCTTTTTAACTCAGTGATCCTCCTGCTTTAGCCTCCCTGGTGCTGGGATTATTGGAGTTCACCAACACACAGTTCAGTGTAATGGAGAAATAAACTAAATCCCCAAGCCAGTTAATAACACTTCATCACATAGAAAATTGACCTCTCCAGTAATTGAAGAAATGCAAATTAAGGTAATGAGAAGTTGGTTTCACCTATGTAGTATAGAAAAAAAGTAATTATAAGTAGGAATGAGAAAGTTCAGCAGTGCTATGCCTGCACACCAGGTGACCTTTGGTGGCTTATCTAAGGCCAACTTGACATTAAGTCCTGGGATATATTCATTTTTTTCTCAAGATTCATTCCAAATAATCTAAGACTTGCATTTAATATTTGTATTTCTAAATATATTTAGACTATCCAGACATGGTGGCACACCCTTGTAATCCTAACATTTAGGAAACTGAGGCAGGAGAATCTTGAGTAGCCTGGGCCACAAGTAACACCCTGTCTCAAAAACAAAACAAAACCAAACCAAACAAACAAAAATCATGTGCTAGAACCAATCCTTTGTGAATTTTTTGTATTGGGACTGTGCTAATTAAATTGCATATATATGATGGAAACTACTCATCTATGAAAATTAAACACTTGAATTTGTATTACCTTGGGAGAAGTAAAGCATCCTAATGGGCAGGCTTTTGGTTCACACTTCTCAGATTAGAATTTTTTCCAGCATTTTATGAGCTATGTTATTTAGGACAGTCATTTATCCTATCCCTGTGTATATGTTGAACAGGGGAATAATGGTGGTATTAACTTTCAGTGAAACAACTCATTTGACATACTGGACACAATGCAGGAAACAGCTTGAGTGTCAGTAATGTCGAGCAAGTGACTGCTTCTCTGCCTTTGTTTCGTCGAGCAAGTGACTGCTTCTCTGCCTTTGTTTCCTCCTTTGAGTGGGAATGACAAGGGTTCCCACTGAGCCTTAAGTGAGTGAGTAGGTAGGGGCAGGGAGCACTTACTGTGAACCCCAAAGCACTGGGAAGTGTTCACATCAACCCTGATGACTAAGGAACATGGAGACTGTTTGAACCAACATTTTTTTGTTTTTAAATTTTTTTATTGTGAAAATACTGTACAGAGGGGTTACAGTTACATGAATAGTGTAATGAGTACATGTCCTATTGAGCATTGTTACCCCTCCTTTTATTTTCCCCCGCCATCACTTCCCTCCCCACCTCTGCAACTCCTTTCCCTCCCCCAAACTTGTAAAGTTCATTTGGGTCAACCTGCATCCCCATTTAAGCGTTCAACTATACCCCTTCCCCTCCCCAAGTTACAAAAATGTATATACAAGATGCAGAACACTGAAATCAAATACAGTGAAAACAGGGGTTATACCATGGGGGAAGAACTTACAAAAGAAACAAAAGAATCACATACTGCATTATAAGTACATTAAAACCAATAGCAAGCAAGAAAAAAACCCTTCTGTCCCTGTCTTGGGACACATTTTGCTTAACATTATCTCATATGGTGATACGTACATAGCCTTTGACCTTCTCTGTTTGTTGTAGACATGTTCTAGACATTGCAAACAAGAGAAACCATGGGGCCTATGTTTCTTTGGGCCTGGCTTACTTCACTTAATATAATTTTTTCCAAGTCTTTCCATTTCCTAACAAATGGCGCAATGTCATTCTTTCTGATGGAGGCATAGAATTTCATTGTGTATATATACCACATTTTCTTGATCCATTCATCTACTGAGGGGCATCGGAGTTGGTTCCATATCCTAGCTATGGTGAATAATGCTGCAATAAACATGGAAAACCAATATTTTCATATACACATAGATTAGAAGATTCATATACTACAGCAGCTGCCTCTAGGTAGGAAGATTAGAAGTAATTTTTAATTTTGGTACTTTACTCTTCCAACATTCATCTGCAACAATGAGGTGTATGTTTGTGTTTTGCTATACATATATATATATATATATGCATATATATATAGACATACATATGTGTATCTATATATGTAGATGTACATATATACATATATATGTATATATACATCCATCCATATATAATATGTATATATACATCCATCCATATATATGTATGTATGTATACATATATGTATAAATGTATGTATACATGTATATAATATTCCTTTACAAATCAGTGATTTTAGAGTTAAAGATTCTGCTTGGCCCATTGTTAGTCAGAATACTGAATCCCTTGAGTAGATGGTTTTCCCATCATAGAGCCGCACTATCCAGTCATTTATAGATGAAATCTTAATATTCTTGCCCAGATTAACAGTGTTACCCAGGTACCTTGCTCTGTTGCATTCTCATTCCTGGATACATGCTTGAGTGGTTTCAGGAGATTGTGAAATATATTTGTGGTGGGTCCTTTCCTAGACCAACTAAAGCTAAACGTCTGGGGTAGGCATTTGTGTAAGGAGCCAAAGGAAGTTCTAATGTACAGACAGATAGTCATCTCCCCATGCCCAACCCCATCTTATGCTCAGATCACCTGAGGGTAAGAGTCTCTTGCAGTGGTTCTTAAAAATACAGATGCCAGGACTAGATCTAGACCTGCCAAATTTTAACTTTCGCCAAGAGAGACCTTACAGCCACCTGTCACTTAATGGCAAGGTGATACTCTGAGAGATGTGTCATTAGGTGATTTTTGTTGTTGTGTAGGTCTCAGTGGCAAAGGTCATCACTGCACAAGGTCTCTTGACACAATCAAATGACATGTAATGATTTCCCTCATTTGTTGTAACTAGAATGTGCCTATAAATCTACAAGTAAACACACTGGGTGGTAAAAGACAAAAAAATTACACTTGGACATGATCAATTATACAAGACTAGACATTCACATAGTGAGACCAAAGAAGGATATTCTTAGGAGAGGATCACAAAGGCTCAATAGTCATGTGCATATGATCATACAAAATGATGTTTATTGAGAAGAACTCCAAGAATTGTTAACAGGAGGTTTATTGAGAAGAACGCCAAGAATCGGAAGCAAGAGTTTTTGGTTTTATTTTGCTTTCTGTGTTTGCTTTTGTTTTCTCTTCCCTTTGTTTCTGTTTTTGGTTTCCGTACCTTTTGTCTTCTATGTAAGTTTCGCTGACTTGGAGAGATAAGGGGGAACACAAAAGGGCGGGACAAACGATGAACAACTCACTAGATGATAACTCACTAGACACTGTGTTGAAAATGAACTATGCAACTTGTGAAGGTGGGAGGGAAAACCTGGGAGAGGACAAGGGAAGAGGTGACACCGTTCAAAAAGAAACGTGCTCGTTACCTGACTTACATAAGTAACCCCTCTGTACAGCACCTTTACAATAACAACAACAACAACAAAAGACATGAAGAATGCATGGGACTGCTGCTAGGTATATGCAACACACTCCTTTGCAGTTAACTTCGGTAAGAAGTACACTCTTAATAAAAGTATAGCAAGTACCCCAATCAGTTACATCATCATTTTTTATCAAGTACAGTGTGGATACATAATTGCATGGGCTATATTTCTATATGTCTGGCAGGGCAATAAGTATGTTTATACTATCATCTCTACAAACAAAGTGTTGCACTAAGGGACAGGACTTTTCCAGTTCCATGATAATCTTAGGGCACTGCTGTTGTGTATGCAGTCTGTCATGGACTGAAACCTCATTATGCACAGCATAACTGTGCTTAACAGCCTCTCTGGTGCTTTCCACACCAGAGCAGCAAGGAACCTCTCCCAGAGCTGTGAACCATGGTCTTCCTACACCAGAGGAGCACTTGAGGGAACAAGCAGCATTTCTGATGTCCCCGATTCTAACAAGATGTGTGTAGGGCATTGTTAAGCTCTGTGAATTCTAAACTCCCTCCACATTCAAATGTGTAGACACAGGTGACAGCCATAGAAGGGCTCAGGATGGGCAGCACCATCACTGCCTAGAGACTCATTGGGGGTGCAGAGTGTGGGGGCCCCATCTCAGTCATGCTGAATCTGAACATGAGGATGCCACCCCACTAAACTTCAAGGCTCACTGCTGAAGAGCGGCTTTGTCAAAGGCAGGTTTGCAGAGATTGCCAGGTAGATGTGGAGGGTACTTGTAGACTGAGCCAGGAACATAAAGCAGGAGGTCCAGGACCACTGCGTCAGAGCATATCCTTGGGCCACTGAGCACTTGAAAAGTAGCGGCCTTACATCTCTGGTACATCCAGAGCCCAGGGTTCTTGTGGGCATCCTTATTATTGCCACTCAACCCTTGAGGACAAAACACATGGTTGTTGTTCACCCATAATTAGTAGGACCCGTTTTCTTTAAAAGTATCAGAGTATGGTGATTGGGACCCAAATTTTCAAAGGTGCTGATCCAGTTGTCATTTTGAATGCCCCTTGCAGAAGCAGAGAAGGACAGACTTCTTCCTTGTCTAACATCTGTGTCTCACATCTGTGCTCTGCTTGTCATGCAGGTTGTACAACCGACCCACATTAGCATGGTCCTCAAAGCCTCAGGTCGGCAGCGACCACACCCACAGAAGAAGAGGCCAGGAGGTCAGTAACTTGCCAGGTTCAAGGGACCGGGAAGCCCAGGAGGTCAGAAGAATGGCTCGAGTGCATGGCCTGCCGAGCCACATGCGAGAGGGTTCATGGGAAGTCGGAGGAAGGACAGAGCAAGTGATGAAGAAAGCAGTTTGGGAAGAAGAGCTGAGGATGTTGGGGCCTGCCAAGTGGCCCAGCGCAAGCCCGGAAAGCTGGAATGAGTCAAGGAAATTGGGGAGGCACATGTCCGATGGTGACGGAGAGAAACTGTTTCAAGATCTGTATCCGTTCGTTCAGGAAGAGCATGGGCTGACGTCTCAGAACAAAAGGAAATCCCGGTCACTGCCTCGAGTTCTTTCCCCCGAAAGCCTAGCTTGCACAGAAATTCCCCTTTCCATCAAGGACAGCTATTTACCAGGTGTTCCTAGAATACCCCCACATCCTTCCAATTGTGCACCACATTTGGAATCCACGAGGAACCCTGAGAAAGGTGCTACCCCAGCCCCTTTTCCCCGGCCAAAGTTCGGAAGGCCTGTTAAACCTCCTCCCTCCTACAGCTCATACCAACCATCCAGGGCAGGAGAAAATAGCAGCTTTCAGGAGAGTGACGCAAACAGCTATCTGACCAAAAGTAATGACCCCAGGCATGACCTTGGGGTGTCAGACGCTGGTTTGGAGCCTCCAGTTTATGTGCCTCCACCCTCCTATAAGTCACCCCCACAACACATCCCAAACCCCTACCTAGAAGACACAGAGCCCATCCATGTAAGTGACAGCCAGGGTCAGCAGGAGCAGCATGGAGCCGAGAAGGATGGAACAAACTGTCCACTTCCTCCTGGCCCTAGTGGTGCCGGGAACACATACGGTGTTGCCCCAGTGTTGCCCCAAGGGCTCCCCTCACATGCTTACCCAGTTGCCACCTATGACGGTTGTGTTCAGTACATCCCCTTCGATGATCCGAGGATACGACATATTAAACTAGCTCCGCCCGCTGGCTTGTGCGAGGAAACAAAGTTCCGTGACAGGCAATATGACTCTGGCCCTGTGACAGCTCGAGAGCCAGCCCGCGGGCAATCACAGCACAATGGCATCCTCCTGCACCCGCAGGACCTGACACCCTCGTCAGACGCTGAGTTGGGCCCAGCTTCTGCACACCCCAACCCCCAATGGCTTTGGGGCCTACTCCCCAGGAATGGAGAAAACGGAGGCTTCACTGACCCAAGAGACCCCAGTGTGGTGAGTGGACCGTGGTCAGGAAGATGCCCGGAGAGTCAGGCTTCCTCCCCACACTCCCAGAGCGAGGACACCTGCAGAAGCCAAACCAAGCTCCGAAAGTTTGAGACTGGGATTCAGACCAAGAAAAGTTCAAAGAAAAAAACAAACGAGACCATATTTTGCTTGGTTTCCATCCCAGTTAAATCAGAGGCCCATCTGCCAGATATAGATACGAACAACAATGACTTAAAATCACACGCCGAGGGAAAGCCGGGGCTTGATAAGAACGCAGATCTGCAAGAACAAAGTCTGCTGAGCATGTCTTCCACCGACCTGGAGCTGCAGGCTCTCACAGGAAGCATGGCTGGGAGGTTCGTGTTCCTCAAACAAGACCTGGAGGAACTAGAAGACAAGCAAACAAATGACCTCAAGTTCGTGTACCTCACAAAACACAGAGAGCTCAAGTATTCTGGCTCATGGCCAGGTCACCAGTATAGAGATCAACAAACCCAAACCAGTTTCCCTGAAGAAGCCAAAGGCCCTCGGTACCTCCCTGCTACAGAGCCGGGAGAGCCAAGGAGTCCAGATCCCACCCTGCCCTTAGACCTTCCTGCTTCTGAAGCATCCTTGCACATGGCTTTAACCTCCACTGACCAAACACAGAAGCCGAATGCCCCTGACCTCAGGGGTCAGGTGTCCCTCAGCCCATCCAGCAACAGTGCTTTTTCCAGGACTTCCTCATCCAAAAATGTGGCATCTATGCCCAAAGCAGATGCCAGTCAGCCCTGCGTCGATGTCCACGGTCAGGATCCTGAAGCCAAGCCCACAGCTAAGCCAGAGGTGGTGAAGGGAGAGCCCACAGCTGCCCGGTGCAATAGCGAACAGCTGTTTGGTCAGTTTCTCCTGAAACCAGTTAGCCGTCGGCCTTGGGATCTGATAAGTCAGTTAGAAAGTTTCAACAAGGAGCTTCAAGAAGAGGAAAAGAGTGAGAGTGAAGGCAGTGGTGACAACAGCAGCCAGTGCAGCGAGGCGGATCTGCAGCACGGAGCCTGGGCCAACAGCAGACC
Organism: Dipodomys merriami; assembly: GCF_024711535.1. Classification (NCBI taxonomy): domain Eukaryota; kingdom Metazoa; phylum Chordata; class Mammalia; order Rodentia; family Heteromyidae; genus Dipodomys; species Dipodomys merriami. Next base: position 62,391 of record NW_027205359.1, read on the forward strand.
AGGAGCCCAGGGCCTCCACAATAGCCACCCGGAAATGAGCCCTGAGCAACAGCCACGTCCCCTGCCGGCACCAGAGGACTCAGAGACTCAAGTGGGAAGCGTTAAACGTACGTCTGAGAGCTGGAGCATAGAGCCACGGCCCAGCGGGAACTGTCCTGGCTTCTCCAGCCCCACCCAGGCAGAAGGTAGCAGGGGCGACCCCTTCCAGTGGGGAGACGCAGGTGCCAGGATGGAGCAGCCAATGCAGGCCGCTGTAAATGGCCTGTCCAAGCTTGCAGTCGGCCCAGGTCCTGTGCAAAGATGGGTGACTTCAAGACCAAGTGACACAAAACCAGCAGGCTCAGCTTACTGGGCTGAACAGAAGGAGCCTTCAGAAGGTCTCACCAAAGACTTCGGTGCTGGGCCACTGAGCAGAGGGGTCCTGCTGAAGGGGGAGAGTAGTAGAGAGAGGGACACGGTGGTCCCGCTGTCGATCGCTCACAAAACCCGAGGTCTCTCAGCCCCAGACCTGCGGTCCACAGGGCTCAACCCTGAACAAGAGCAAAACACTACTGAGTTAAATGGGGCTTTGGGTGGAGAGGGTGCGGTGGAAATCCCTCCAGGTGAGTCTCTGCAGGCCAGGGCAGAGAGGATCCTAGGCATAGAGGTGGCTGTGGAGTCCCTTCTGCCAGGTACCAGGGCAGCGGGACAAAGCCAGCCACCCAAGCCCGATGCCAGTCCCTGCAGCCCCGATTTGTCCACAGGAAAGTCAGTGCCTAGGTCAGCACCATCCGGGGGCCCCACGTTGGCCACTGATGCCTTCTATGGCAGGAGAAAGTGTGGCTGGACCGAAAGTCCCCTCTTCGTAGGGGAGAGGGCTCCCCAGGCATCGGCGTGCTCAGGTGTAGACAGGGCCACTGTGGGCCACACCACCGGCCCTGAGCCTCAGCCCAGCTCCTTGGAGTCCAAGACCTTTGAGGAGAAGGATATGGAGGTCAGGCCACCTTTCAGGTCCACATTGTTCCATTTCGTAGAAAGGACCCCAAATGGGACAGGCTCAGAAAAGAGGCTTCGGAGCCCTTCCAAAGTGATCGAGAGTTTACAAGAGAAGTTGGCCTCCCCTCCAAGGAGGGTGGACCCTGATCGCTTGATGCGAATGAAGGAGGTGAGCTCAGTGTCGAGGATGCGGAGTCTGAGCTTCCACAATGCAGACTCCACGGAGGAGGCCGAGGACCCCAAGGCCTCAAGAGGCCATGACTGGCAGCCAGGAGATCTTGTGTCAGGGAGCAGTGAGGACCCAGCCTGGAGACTGGGGTACCCCCACTCTGTCTCCAAGGGTTTCATCCCTCCAGAAGAAAATGGGCATCCATCAACACAAAGAAGGGAAAGGATTGTGGACCCAGACTTCTGGTGCCCAGGTAAGCAGTTTAGGTCCGGGAAAGGTGTTTGCTATTAGTTTTGAATCCTAAGATTAGATAGGTAGATAGATAGATAGATAGATAGATAGATAGATAGATAGATAGATAGATAGATAGATAGATCGATAGATAAATAAGTTGGTAGATAATACAAATTTACATATTCATAAAAGATAAAGTTGACCCTGTGAATGGTTCCGGCAAAAAGTTATTCATTTCCATCAGGTGTGGTAGTACAAGCCTGTAATCCCAACACTCAAAAGGCTGAGGTAGGGCGATCAAAAGTTGGAAGCCAAAAGCTTCCCTGCTATAGGGGATTTCTCACCATGGCCTTGACCAGTCCTGTACACAGCTCTTTAGATATCACATCACCATAACCTTGAGCCATTGCACATGCACTCTTTGAGAATCATGTCATGGCCCATTGGCCTTGGAAGACTTGCACATAAGCAAAAGACTATTGGATCCCATAGGTGTGCCCTGGAATGGATACCTAGTAATAGTGGTTAAGCAAGGATCCATGGAGAGCTGTGCAGGCTTCATGGAGTCTCTGATTGGTTCTGGGCATTGATATGTCCCACAGACTGTCCAATGATCTTGAGAGTTACATAGTTCTCTCCTAGAGACACTTTATTAACCTCTGCACAATGCACCCCTGGAAGTGCCCTCCTTTTGGACCTCTCCTGTCTAGCAGGAGATCTGTTTATCATTTTCTTCAATAAATCTTTGCCATTGTACTACTAAAAAAAAAAAAAAGTTGGAAGCCAGTGAGAATTACATAGCAAAATGAAGCAAACATGAAACAGAAAGTCTTCATCTTTGAAGAATTATCCAGAAGTTTTCTTCAAAAATCATATTATTGTCATATGTTATGAAAACTTTATAGAAATTGTGTATGTTAACACTTGTATAAAACTATCTACATGACCAGCTTTTCAGAAATTAGTGAAAGAGGTGAATGCATTTTGTTTTGTTTGGTGCTGGCATCAGGGCCTGGGTGCTGTCCCTTAGTTTTCTTTTGTTTTGTTTTCACTCGAGGCTGGCGTTCTACCACTGAAGCCATAGCTCTGTTTCAGCTTTTTAGTAGTGAATAGGAAATAAGGGTCTCATGGACTTTCCTGTTCATTATGGCGTCGAACCTCAGTTCTCAGATCTCAGTCTCTTGAGTAGCTAGGATTACAGGGGTGAGCCACCAGCACCCAGCTCAAGAGGTGTGGCTGCTGGAAAGTCCGTGAAGCTAGTTGAGACCCCAGCTCCTCTACTCATACTTCCTCCCCCCACAATGCCAACGGTTCACCCACATGACCCTCGCTGCCTTTAGTAATCCCTAAGAAAGGACACATAGATGGATTTGATCCACTCATTGCCCTTTGGGCTGGGTCTTACATGGCCACCTTTCAGAACTCCTTGCTTGCCAACCTCTGTTGTTTTCTTTTCCAGAGATCACATCATTTAGGATACTTGAGAAGATTTAGTGGACTAAGTGAACAGCTTTGTCCATTCTTAACACTTCATTTCTGAAAAAAAAATCCACCCAGTGTCTTAACTCATTTTCTCAGAATATTGGAGGCTAGGTAGTTGATAAGGAAAAGAGGTTTATTTTGAAGGCTGAGAAGTTCCTGTTGGGGAGCTGCATTTGATGAGGGAGGGCCTTGTGCCTTTCGGTAACATGGTGAAAAAAAGCAGGAGGTCAAGCAGAGGCTGCCAAAAAGCAACTGTGGAAGAGGGTGAGGGCGGGACAGGGGAGAGACAAACCATAGCACCTTACAGAATGTTTCATAAAGCTTTTGGTGCTGGCTTCAGGAGCTCAGGCCTTCTCTTGGTTTATTTGTTTTGGGGGCTTCCTGTGGTCCACTGAGCCACAGGTAGTTGCCCGTTGACAACAACAGTGTTTTTACCTCAAGTGAGTTTCACCTTCTCAGCTCTTACAAAAACAGGCCCAGTGCCAGGCACTGATGGCTCACTTTCATACTCCTGACTGTTCAGGAGGCTGAGGTCTGAGGATCGCGGTTCAAAGCCAGCCCAAGCAGGAAAGTCTGTAAGACTCTGATCTCCAATGAACCACCCTCAAAACCGGAAGTGGAGCTGTGGCTCAGTTGGTAGAGTGCTAGCCTTGAGACAGAAAAAAGAAAAGCTCAGGGACATTGTCCAGGCCCCCCAGAGTTCAAGTCTCAGGACCAGCATCACAAACAAAAACAGGCCCAGAGAAATTCTTGGGCATGATGTTAAGACACCAGACATTCATCATGCAGCCTCCAAATGACTAAAAGAGGAGCGGAGGTAAATATTGGAAGTTGTACAGGTTGGAGAAAACCACACTTTACAAGGCTGGTTACTGGATACCCCTTGCTGAAGCTGACCCGTCCATCTCCCCCAGTTGCTTCCAGCAACTCTGCTCCCTGCCACCTCATTTCATTCTCTGGTTTGAAATCCAAGAATTTAGAAGTCGATGAAGACATGCATGCAGTTGTTTCCCCTGGAAGAATATAGAAACTTTCAAAATTAAAAATTCGCTACTCAGGGCACTTTGAAAACTTCCCACAAATAAATACTATTACTGAATGATTTCTAGGAGCATTGACCAGTGTGGCCCTGTTCCTTGGCAGAATGTTTTATTGAAATAACTTATTTGTCCCAGATCTCTTGGGTCTTCTGCCCTGACAAGATGCTGTGGACTGTGGAAGGGAGCTCTGGGGAGGGGCTGACTTTTAAACTGACAGATAAGGCTATTTATTTGTCTTGTACAACATGATATTTTGATGTATGCAAGTGTGGACTCAATGAAGCTAGCTAATTAACGAATGTGTCAGCTAATTAACAGATGTGTCACCTCACTCAGCTGCTTCAGTGGTGAGAACACTGCACACCCCCTGCACTTCTCAAGAATGCAGCATGTTGTCATTTACTATAGCCATCCGCTGCACAGTACTCTTTCCCACCTGTCATTTCCTGTCCTGTAGCCATCAGCACATCCCCCCACGCACCCCACCCAATATCCCAGCTCTCTGCAGCCACTGTTCTTTCTGCTCCCGATTCCTCTGATGTCAGCCATCTTTGATTAGACATGTGGGTGAAATCGCTCCGTGTTTTATCTTTTCTTCGTGCCTGGCTTATTTCACTTAACTGAATGTTCTCCAGGCTCCTCCATGTTGTCACAAAAGCAGAAGGCAATGTCTTTTCCACTCATAGTCTGGTTTCTTGTCCGGGCTGGTGTGTGGCCAGTGTTTCAGTGAACACGAAGTACAGACCTTGCTCAGGTGCTAGTTTCATCTCTTCTGCGCATATACCAGGAGCGAGTTTGGGCAGCCACATGTACTGCTCCTTCGGTCTTTCAAGGACCTCCTGCCCTCCATTCTATAGTTGTATTAATTTATGTTCCCATCAACACGATGTCATTCTCCATCCTTACCCATATGGACATCTTTTGTCTTTTTTCATATACTTGTAAACCATCTGTGTATCTTCTGAGAAATATCAGTTCTGATCTTTTTCCTATTACTGATCAGGTTGTTTCTTTGCATATTCAACTGAGTTTCTCATATATTTTGGATATATAGTGTCTTGGCAGGTGTACAGTGTGCAACTGTGTTCTCCCCTTCTATAAGATTCATATTCTCCCTTCCCGCTCTTGCATTGGCATTTGAACCCAGGGCCTTTTACTTGCTAGGCAATTATTCTATCACTTGAACTTGGACTTGTGCCTCCCAATGTAGCTGGGATGACAGGCACGAAAAGACACACCTCCCACCCCACATTTGTTTTTGTTGAGATGAGGATCTCACTAGTTATATCCCTGGCTGCTTTTAAATAGTGATCCTCCTACTCTTCACCTCCCAAGTGGAGCCACTGCCCCAGCTCTTCTACAAGATTTTCTTTGCTTTGTTCTTTCCTTTTCTGTGTGAAGTTTTTTAGCCTGAAGTGATCTCACTTGTCAATTTTTGCTTTCTTTGCCTGTGCTTTTGGAGGTTATATCCAAAAAGATGATCAACCAAGACAGTGGGGTTTTCCCCCTGTTTTCTGCTGGTAGTTTCATAGTTTGAGTCTTAAGTCTTCAATTTTGAATTTTTTTTGATGTGGTGAGAGGTAGGTCTAATAGCATTTTTCTGCATTTGGATATTCAGTTTTTTCCAGCACCATTTATTAAAGAGATGATCTTCTCTCACCCTGTGTTCTTGTCTCTTGTTACAAGTCAGCTGCCTGTGAGTGTGTGTATATGTGTGTATGTAAGTGCTTTGATTGTGTTTATCCCGCTACCCTCCCCTTTCACCCCTCCGCTGATTCTTCCCAAGCCCCTCTCTTACACTCTTGTCTCATTATTACTATTGTTAGTACCATTTTATGTCTAGATTCTCCATGTGAGCAAAAAACAAAACCAAAAATATGTAATACTTGGCCTTTTGAGCTTGGCTTATCTCACTCAGCATAATGATCATAAGATGATAACTCAGATAAATGAATCACCTTTTTTCCAAGCTTTACTGAGACATGATTAAGAAATAAAAAGTGTCTCCTGGAGGTGTGCCTTATCATATGTGCGTATTCTAAATACCACCACGATAATTAGCAAGTTTGTCTTAATGTGTGGTGAGAACAGTCTAAGCCTGCCCTCTGGCAGATGTCGTGTTAAGTGAAGCATTATTGCTTGTGGTCAGCCCATTGCTCTTCAGTACTTGTGTTTCAGCTGAGGGTTTAGCTCTCCCAATACCTCCCTTTCTCTCCCCACCCCGTCTCCTGGAAACACCATTCTTTTCCCTGTTACTTGAGTTTAACCCATATGCAAGTGAGTTCATGTAGCCTTTGTCTTTCTGTATCAGGCTTAGGTCAGTTACCATAATATCCCCAAGATCAGCCATGTTACTGTGAGTAACAGGATTCCATTCCTCTTTGAGGCTGAATAATATTCCTTCATGTATATTTCCATATAAATAGTTTGCTTGTTCACTCATCAGTTGATGGACGAAGAGGTCATTTCCATGTCTTTGCTGTGGTGTCCGTGCTGCAGTGGCGTGGGTGTGAGCTGGCTCTTCCACACCCTGCCTCATTTCCTTTGGAGACACACCCTGTAGTGGGACTGTGGGATCATGTGGTACTTCTCTTTTTAACTTTCTTAGGGAATCTCCATTATGTATCAATGATTCTACCCCTTCCAGGTTTCTTAAACATCTTGTCTTTACGAATTGAAAATGTCAGGCACTGGTTGCCTACACCTATAATCCTAGCTACTCAGGAGGCTGAGATCTGAGGACTGAGGTTCCAAGTCATCCCAGGCAGGAAAGTCAGTGAGTCTCTTATCTCTAATTAACTACCAAAAAGCTTACATTGGAGCTATAGCTCAAGTGGTAGATTGCTAGAGTTGAGCAGTAAAGCCCAGTGATAATGCCCAAGCCCCAGGACCAGCGCACGTGCGCGTGCGCGCGCGCGCACACACACACACACACACACACACACACACATTTAAAATTTTGGATTCAGGATTGTCACTTTTTCATATAGTGACCTGTTCTGAAAATTCATGTATTGAGGCTCAGTTTGGAATTTCTGTGGCAGGCTATAAAATGGATCCAATGGTGGTCTTGACTCAGATACACCTGTGTGTCCTTCTAGAAAGTCTCAGAAGACAGGTGAGCATCCAGCATGCTTTCTGGCAACATCTGGATATTGGAAGCATCTCATTGCTGGCTGCTCCACACTGGAAGGACTTCATGATCCCTAAGCCTTGATGTCAGAAAAGTGTATTCTAATGCAAGCTTTGGCTAGAGTTGCAATTTACAAGGGAAAGAAAAGAATTCCTGCTTGGTATCAGCCAAGGACATCCTGGCTGGTTAAGAAACATCAGATTTATGGTGAATTATTTTTCACGGTGAAAACAGGAAGTACATCCAAACATTAAGCCACTCACTTAGCTCATCCATGTTGGGGTAAAAACCAGACATTGTCCTGTGAACCACCTTTTAACCATAATTTTTTACTGAAAGGTCTCAGACTGAAGTTCTTACATGTGTAGATTTTGCTCTCTAAGCAAATTTATAGTCTAAAAATTAAAGAGAAAAACCAGCTAGTTGAACATGCCACTCACTGCCCTTTTATTTTTTTCATTTTGCAGAGTCGTATGACCCTAGCCGGGTAGAGCGGGTGTGACGCCATGTTGGTGGAGGCCAGGACCACTCTGGTGGTTTCAGTGTTCCTTGATTCAGTCTGTGCCCTCGCAGTGCCCAGCAGAAGGTGGAAACTGCTGGTCTGACTTCTTCTTTACCTTCCATAAAGGATGAGGAAATGCGTCCGTACAGAGTTGTTTGTGGAGATAAAACCATCTGTTTCATAGCATGAAGATCTAATGTCTATATTTAGAAGAGTTTTCACAGAAAAATCTCCTGCCTAATGGATTTGGCTAAGCTGGCACATAGTTTGGTGTTCAGCTGGCTCTGTGTGGAAATTTAAATATGGACAATGGAGTGAGTCGAACTGAAATGACTGGGAGTGTGGTCAGTGTGCCTGAGGCCTTCCATGCTCACGCTTGGGCCTAGTTTGGTCCTAGGCCTTTGCTTGGGGCCTGGGTCCTCTGAGCTTAGGGAAACATGGATTGGCTACATGTGATCCATTTCTATCAATTCGGCCTTCCGATGCGGGAGTCACTTTACTAGTGACTACCTTGCCATCAGAGAATAAAAGCAATACTTTTCAAGTTCCTAAAAGATAACACTTGTGGTGTACTACACTGAAGAGTGTTGTTCATCTGGCAGTGAAAATACTTCGATGGTTTGCAAACTTGCCATTGTCTGCTTTGCACTCAGTATTATCTATTTTTATTTTCTGAATGGATGTTTAGAAGTTCTTTATATGAAAAGTAATTGCTGGTTTAAAAATAGACCATTTTAACAAAGTAACTATATTTCTTTTTACAGAATTGCTATTTTTCTATGATGTAAAGAGTTGCTAGGTGGCAGATTTTTAAGGAAGTGTTATTTTATTTAAGAGCCTATCCCTTTGCAGAAGAGGAGCTCTGAGAGGGTCCCGTTCTGCTTTCAAGCACGTACCCCTGCCAGGCCGCACCTCTGCCTCTCTTCTCTCACCTTGGAGCTTCTACAGGGCTCATCAGCTCCTGTAAAGCTTCATGGGAGAATTCCCTATCAGTCACCTAACAGCCTATGACAAAGTTCTGCGGTCGTAACAACTAAACCTACCAAAAAGCATAGCTTCACTTTTGTATGTCTGCGCGGATCTGCCCTGAGAACCTGCCCCTTTAAAGAAATATGTATTTTTATCTAGAATGATCCTAAATTAATCTTGCATATTTTAAAAAAATGCTTGGAGACATTATATACATGGCATTATATATTTATATGTATATATGTGCCATAGCAAAAGTATTCTGAGGCCTATGTATTCTACTGTTTAATATTGCATTAAACTGCACAATGCTTATGCATTTTATATGCATTTGTTCCTTATTTCCAAGTGAGGAATTCTTACTAGCTTACATTTTCTATACAGTTTCTTTCTCGTTCTCCACTTTCCCTCCCTCCCTCTCCCCTATTTCTTCCCTTCCTTCTTTCTTCCATTCTATTCCTTCCTTCTTTCTCCTCTTCCTTTCTTTCTTCCCTTTTATTGTTTTTCTCTTCTCTTTCCTTTAAATCATCTTTCTACTTTGAGACATTTCAAATTCCTAAAATGTGAACAGTTGGCTGGTCTGTCCTTTGGCCCTAAATTGACTGACCAGGCTTTCATCATGCCTGCTCTTACCTACACCATGTGATGTTATTTCAAAAGAATGATGGATTTGGACTGTGGCAGATGAACTAGAATGGAGGTCATCCTGACAGCTCTTCTCACAGACACCTACCAGCAGTCTGACTTCACCATTACCCTCAAAGCTATCTCTTCCCAGAACTTGACTCTCCCGGAAAGTTGTAGTAAGGCTCTGGTTTTCACAGCAGCAAGATGACCCAACTCTTTTCTGAGGGGCAACTTGGTGGGACAGAGGTGCATTGCTTTATTACTGCTGGGCAGCTATTAAGTTCTCTAATGGAGCTAAATGCAGGCTGAGCCACCTGGGGGCTTTATGGATTGCTCTGTCCCCTTTCAGAAGCAAGTAAAAGGAGCACTAGCTATGTAAACATGTGTGCACACATTCGTGTGCATGTGTACATATACCTGCCTTTCTCTTAACTAATTGGATACAATCTAGAGATTTCTTTTAAGCAAACAAATTCAGTTCTAGCTTCTTCCTGAAGAGAAAGATCCTCAAGGGTAAAAAAAAAAAATGTTGGACCTTATGTATGTTTCACATAACCCAAAATCTGATTCTCTTCTGTTTTGTTTTATTCTAAAGTGTTGTATCATATCATATGTTTCTGGAACCAAGCTGAATTTAATCAAAGTTATTAATATTTATACTTTAACCTTAAGTTTCCTGGATTTAAGCCTGTATGTAAATCATTTGGAGGGCAAAGGTTGACTTTCAAATCAGTAACTTGAAAAATGGGATTTTCAAACTTTCATATTCTGAAGCAAACAAGAGTCTCTAATCAAAATAACATTCCCAGAGGTTTTCAATTTCTTCTTATATGCACACAGCTGTGGCTGGAGAAACATTTAACATTTTGTGTCTGCCATTGTTTTCCCATGCACATGATTTCTTGGTGGTATTTAATAGTTTGGAGCTTGTAAAAATAAAAGTTCTAATTTTGACCATTTGAACTCCACATGAAATGTATTTGTGTTTCTAGATTTGCAGAGAGGGAAACGCTAGTAAAGTGGCTTCAAGTGATAGAGAATGAACTCTTTGGCTTATCATTTTCAAACCTATGCTTTACAACTCTAGAAAAGATGCAGCCAGCCTCGAAGTGTATCTTCAGAATTTTTTTTCAGGCTTTCCTAATTACTTGGATTTCTTTTTCAAAAGATCCTAACATATAGATCTACCCTTTGATAGCTTGCCTTACCAGAACTGTGAGTCTAAGTTTTTATTAACGTGGCAATTCTCAGCAGAACTTTCTCTGATCCACTTGACAGTTGGTGAAGATCCATCGTTCATGAAAGTCCAAGTATTTAAACTAATAATTGAACCTAGAACCTGGCCACTTGTACAGCACAGAGGCTCGGGCCTCCTCTTGGTGGAAGATGTCTAATGATCATGCAAGGAGCTGATATTTTGCATACAGCTGCTTCCCAGCTGAGTAGAAATCACCCATGGACCTGAGCATTTACAACCCATTTCATGCTGTGGACTCCACTGCACCCAATAATGATAGTTGCCTGTGTGGGGTTTTGTTGCTTGTTTCTGATTAAATAATCCACTGCGAGGTGTCAGATTAACCTCTCTTGCAAAGTGACCAGTGGAGTAGAATCCTCCTTCTGTAAATACTTGATCTGAGAAGACAATTCCAATTCCTGGAGTTCTTACAAACATGGCATTGGTGGGTGGGAACATTGTTCTGCTAGATCTAGCTGTGCAGGTCAGAGGGTGTTGCTGAAGCTGAAGCTGTGGCCAGCCTGGGGGAATTTTGCATTTTCCCTTATGCTCTGTGTTTGACTGCACAGTCTATATCCAGCTCTGGATGGAGAGCTGATGTTCCAAACAAGATTTAAGAGTCAGCATGGTGGGAGGTCCTTTTCCAAGAGCGTGGGTTGGTCCACCCTGGGACCCACCAGGCAAAGAAGGGAGATGGTAAAATTCCATTAAAGGAAGAATGGTCTCCAGCCTGTGTGTTGTGTTGAACAGAAAAAGGAAGGAGTGGTTAGGACTCTAAATTGCAAAGGCTTTTTGAAAAGGTCTGTTTGGTCTAGCAGCCTGCCCCTTGACACAGTTCTTGGGTTCAGCAGCGGTGCTGGGAGGCGGCTGGAGCTCCTGCACATTCTTGGCCTTGACTTTGGAGCGCCCCTGTCACAGCTGGTTTCATTCTTACAGCAGAGGCCACAGAGGTGGCCGTTCTGTGGCTGCGGCTCACTGACTGAAACTAAACCCACAGGCAAACCCCGTTGTCCAGTTGTTTGTCCCAAAGCCTGGCTAGAGTGAAAAGTTAGCCTTGTCTCTACAGAAGCCAGTCCCTGAGTGGCTTACGGACTCATCAAAAGTGCAACACATTGTTCATCTTACCTCCCTGTACTCGCATCCCAGAGCCAAGCCGCAGTGGCTGCTCACCCTCACAGAACAAGATGGTGACCAAGGCGACTTCAAGGAGAGGAGAAATTTGAATGGAAACCATGTGCTGAAGCCCGTAGAAAAGCAGTAAACTCTAGATGAAATACAAGTCAAGTCCTGCGGGGCATTAGTGGCTCACATCTATAATCCTAGCTACTCAGGAGGCTGGGGATTGTAGTTCAAAGCCAACTTCGATAGGAAAGTCTATGAGACCTTTATTTCCAGTTAACCACCAGAAGACTGGAAGTAAAGCTGTGGTTCAAGTGGTAGAAAGCCAGCCTTGACAAAAAAAAAGTTAAGGGATAGCACCCACATCCTAAGGTCAGGTCCTGATAATATCAGTGCACACACACACACACACAATGTATAGGAAAAGCTCTGGTTATATTAAAGGTATCCATAGCGAATGAAGGCCTTTACTTTATGGACATGATTCTTGTTGGTAAGCCTGAAGGTTTTAATCTGAGGCCTGTTCTTCATTTGGATAGCCATGTCTGTTTGCAGCATGGTGGTTCTAAGGGGTATATGGAGATCCTGGCCCCTCATGCTTCTGGTTTTGTTATTGCTAATTGACCTGAGAGCTTCTGAGCTGTTTTGAATTTTGGGAAAATGGTCTCTTTTTCCCAATGTAGGCTTCCTCCCTCTCCACTTCCTTTTTATTTGTTTATTTTTATTATTAAGTCGTTGTACAAAGAGGTTACAATTTCCTAAGTCATTCTGAGTATTATGCATCTTGGTCAATGTCACCTCATTACCTTTTGTGGGCTGTTTTTCTCATTTCTTGCTTGACTTCCCCTTGTGTGGGCTCTAAGCTCAATGGTTCTATAGGCTTCTAAGTTGTATAATATTTCAGATCACATTAGGATGTGGGTTTTAAAGGAAGGACTAGGTCTCAGTTGGTTTATAATTGAATCCATATATTAAATACATCTGAAAAATAGAAGTCCTTGGACTGAAGCAAGGTGAAAGGTGAAATGTACATGCAAGGGAGGCTGGGCGCTAGTCCTGAGCTTGCTCTGCTGTTCACTAGCCTTGACTGTGGCCACCCCTGAGTGGGGAGGGCGATTGGACTACGTCCCCCAGTTCCTTCCAACTATAAGATTATATGACTATTTTTTTGGCAAGCCTGGAATCTCATAGGGTCCATTGCCCTGCCAGAAGGGTCCAGAAGGAAGACAACTGTGCATGCCTGAGAACTGGGTCCTCACCAGGGTGGGCATCCTGCCATGTTTTCTCCACCAGGGTGGTCCAGTTCCCCAATCCAATAACATACTTTTCGTCCTTCACCCTGGCTATGTGGGACTGACAATATTGAATTCCTCCACATATTTTTCTTACACTAGGGCAGGGAGCAGGGTGTTTATGAGCCTGGCAGGCAGCCCAAGGCATTAGTCAATAGTGGACCATATAGACCACTTTTCTTATAGTGGGGCTGATGCAGGCCTTCTTCACATACATGAAGGTTCAGTGACATTCGTGTCGTATCCAAGTCAGGATTTCTGTACCTCACACGTGGACCTTTCCCCAGGCAATCAGCCTGCAGGGCACAGACTGAGAATGCCGTCAGCCACCTCCTCGCTCAGGACTCTGAACATCTGCACTGGCTCTCAGGAGTTCGCCAGGCCTCTGGCTTGGTTTCAGTTGCAGAGCCTATCTTTGAGTTGAGTTCAAGAAGCTTCCAGACATTCCGTTTGTTTCTTTTCTTGACTCCTTTCCTCTGTCTCATGCTTCCTGCTACATTACGTCTGGATATTTTGCCTAGCCCAACTCCTCGTGCATATTCCTGAGGTTAAGATAGCTGGGTCCAGCTTGTATAGAAATAAACCTCAATGTGCACATGTTTGCATAGGATTTCTCTTGAGTGTTCAAAATAAAATGCTCAAAGCTGGTCCTAGTAACTCATAATCCTAGCTACTTGAGGCTGAGACTAAGAGGAGTGTACTCTGAGGCTTGTCTCTGCAGAAAAGCTATTGAGAACCTTTCTCAACCCATAGCTGGGTACAGTGGAGCTCCACTTATGCTAAGCTACGTGGGAGGCTGAGATCCAGAGTATCAAGGCTCTAGGTGAGCCAGGGTAGGAAAGCACACAAGACTCCATCTCCACAGAGAGAACTTGGAATGGTGGTCCGTACCTGTGATCCCAGCAATGATAGGAAGACTGAAATAGGCAGATTCCAGCTCAGGCTGGACACTGGAAGCAAGATCCTATTCTGAAAATAACCAGTGAAAATCAGGGCTGAGAACATGGCTCTGTAGAATCATACCAGCCTAGCAGGCCCAAGTCCTTGAGTTCAAATCCTCAGTATTGCTAAAAGTAATAATAAAAACCAATGTTTCTCATGAGCATGAGGAGAAAGCAAGGACACAAACATTCTTGGATTTTGTTCTGGGCCAAGCATGTTAAATGCACCAACTCATCTACTACACCATTACATGGGTGACAAAATGGGGTCAGAAAGACTGAGTCATGGTTTGTAGCATCTATTTCTGTATTTCAACACATCTAGAAGACGCACCATTATTTTATTTGTTATTTTCTGAATAATGAGAAGACTGCTGTCTGTGTTCCTTTTTGTGGCTGTGACAATAAATAAAAAATGAAAAACAAAAAAGAGCGAAACACGGTAAGGCAAGAACGGTTTATTTTGCCTCACAGTTTCAAAGGGCTGGATCCATTGTCCTGGCAGAAGCACCATGGCGAGAGGGCATGGTGGAGGAAAGCTGCTCACCTCATGGCAGCCAAGGAGCAGAGAGTAGGGAGGGAAGGGGCTGAGGACAGCACTTACTCATCAAAGTTGTGCTCCCAGTGATCCACGTCCTCCAGCTGCGTCCCACCTCCTAACATCTCCTGCAGCTGGGCCCTCCTGGTTGGGTTAGTCCATTGAGGAAGTTAGCAGCCTTGGAATCCAATTAACTCTCAGCTAGGGACTCAGCTGGCAACATGTGAATCTTTATGCTTTATATCCAAACACTCAATGAAATTATGACTTGCCTTCAATTATTAATGCGTCTCTATTTCAGAGACATTAAACTGTGTCAATGAAATATGCTAATTAACCTCTCCACTGGCCTTTTCAGGCATGTTTCTCTCTCTCTCTCTCTCTCTCTCTCTCTCTCTCTCTCTCTCTCTCTCTCTCATCTAGGAACTGTACCACCATTGGTGCAAGCTGTGGGAACCCAGAAGCAGTGGCTGTAAATATAGCTGTGCATCCCAATGCCTCTACTATGTGAAAGAGAAAAAGACTGTGTGGGTATCACTATGTATTCAGTAGGGAGACCAGGACAATTCATTTTTCACTAGTGTGTATGTGATTTTTGATCCAGGCAATAGATACCCAAGCAAACTTCCAGAGTCTTAGAAGTGGTTCAAAAAAACCAGCTGTCAGCTCTTACATCAGTCCTTTAACTGAGTTGGTCCCGCATGCTGGTTGACCTTTGCCTTCTGTTCACACAACAGTATCCATTTGTCCCTTTAGATCTCGGCTTGATCTCAGATCCCATGGTAGCTCCCCTGACTCATCCAGGTGAGATCAGATAGCTCTGTACCAGGATTTTCCTTCTTGGCACCATAAAGATGGAGGTGGAGGCCAAGTACTGATCGCTCATGACTGTAATTCTAACTAGTGAGGAGCGTGAGATCTGAATATCATGGTTTGAAGCCAACCTAGGCAAGAAAGTCTGTGGGATTCTTATCTCCAATTCATCAGCAAGAAGCCAGAAGTGGGGGTGTGGCTCGAGTGGTGGGCCACCAGCTGTGAGCAAAAAAGCTAAGAGATGGCACCAGGTCCTGAGTTCAAGCCCCCGTCTACACACACGCTCTCTCTCTCTCTCTCTCTCTCTCTCTCTCTCTCTCTCTCTCTCTCTCTCTCTCTCTCTCTCTCTCTCTCTCTCTCTCTCTCACACACACACACACACACACACACATACACACACACACACACAGAGTAATGAAGCTCACTCACTGTCCCCCATACACTAGGCAACAGCACATGAGTGTTTGGACCGTATCTGTCTCAGGAATACATAGGGCCTACCATTCAGGCACATATAGCTACCATAAGTTATCAGTACCTACTTCTATTGAAGCAACAACAACTGTTTAGTTATTAAGTGAAAGAGGGAAGTATGTTAGGTGTCTATTTTATTTGGATAGAGCAAGAAGTGCACATAATAATAGAGCAAACATTGAGAATAAGGCCAGAGGGGTAATCAGCAAGATCGTAACGAGAGTTGTTTTAATGTGTATGATGTTCCTAACCTCAATAGCTGCTATTCATTTATGAAAGGCAGAGAATTTTTCTTTCTTTTCTATACTTCTGAAGCCTGGAAGTTCAAGGTCAAGAGACTAAAATCGACAGGTTACTTGTGGCTTGTACCTGTCGGTAATTCTATCTATTCAGGAGGTTAAGATCTGAGGATCATGATCAAAGCCAGCCTGGGTAGATAATACTGCAAGGCTCTTCAATTAACCAGGAAAAAGTCATAAGTGAAGGTGTGGCTCAGGTGGTAGAGCACCAGTCTTAAGCAAAAGAGCTGATAGTTGCCCAGGCCCTGAGTTCAAACTCCAGTATCAGCACACACACACACACACACACACACACACACACACACACACACACACACACACACACACACACACACACGGCTCATTTCTGGCAAGGGTCTTCTGTTTGAAACATCCCAAGGCATGCCCAAATACAGAAGAGAGAAGAAAGGGAACTCGAATCCTCCTTTTATCCGATGCACACATCTGCTAAAAACCAACTGACCTCAGAGCCACATGATTTCCCACACAGAAAATTTGGAGAGACATGTCCAAACCATGGTAGTCATCATCATTGGAGTTAGGATGATGGGGATAAGGGATGTGTGTGCTGCTGATGTGTATGTTCTAGAAGATGGAGTACTCTCTTGGAGAAAGGGAAGAGAAGAGAAGGAAACTATAAAGGACAGGAAATTGAAAGCAGATGGTTATTGTTGTATACCCCAGGTTCAGGTGAGCTGTGGTGGGGGGTAGGGAGTTTTCTCTATTCAGTGCCACCAGCCTGGGGTGGGTGGTATCAGATGCACAGCTCAGGCCAGGCCCTCCAGACCCCCTTGACATTAGCAAGGACCATGTGGATGGGTCAAATCCCATTCAATCTCCCAAGGTCCAGTCCGATTCTACCCTCAAATATGGCTGTCTAAGTCATCAGCAGGTGATCCTAGGGGTCCGCATTCCTATTTGCAATATGGGACAATGCCTTTTATTCCAGTTAGAGGGAAAGTTCAACACTGCTTGATATAACTCCTGACTGAAACTCATTTTGAAGTCGAACCACTTCATAAACTGAAATGTTTTCAGCTTTGATTAAAAAAATAGAAGAGTTTGAGGGTTTTCCCTTACAAGTTCCTTGAACGTGAACTCAAGGGATGGAGGGAGGACTCCAAAATGTGCCCAAGGATTCATACTCTTGAAAATCTCTACTTCCCAAAAGCAGAGCTTGAGAGACTCTTTTTTTTTTCTTTTTGCTTATGTGGTGCTGAGGAAGTGAACCCAGGACCTCAGGCATGCAAGGCAAGTGCTCTACCACTGAGCCAACTTCCCCCAAAAGCAGAGCTTGAGAACCAACCATATACTGTGAAAATTACGATGCATATCGGAGGTTAGATCATAAAAAGCTCAGTGGGGCTGGGGCGTGGCTCAACACCTGCTGCCATTCCCACCCCCCAAAGAAAAGTAGTGTGGCTTCCAGCTGGCTTTGTTCAATACCTCACACCCAGGGAAGTCACGGTATGTCAGGATCACACCCAGGCAGCCCCACGGAAGGATCCACACGGTGAGAGGCCAGCGACCCTAAAAGCATGCCAGCCATGTAAAGAAGTCTCCTCGCGAGGAGATCTTCCACCCACAGCCCAGCCTTCACGTAACGGCAGCCAACATCTTGGATGTCACTTCAGGAGAGACTTCAAAACCACCAAGCCAGTAGAGTAATGTAAAATAGCAAATGTTCATTGTTATTGTAAACTGCAAAGTGTGAGGGTAATTTGTTTTGCAGAAATAGAAAACATGTGTAGGAGGTTTGACCTTGAACTTGAGAAAATTAGAAGGTAAAAGGAAAATTAAGTTATTAAGGAAATAGAATTTGGTCTGGAATACATTTCCTTCCCTTCCTCCCTTCTTCCCTCCTTCCTTCCCTCCCTCCCTCCTTCCTTCCTTTCTTCCCCCCTTTCTCTCTCCTCTTCCCTCCCTCCCTCCCCTCCTTTTCTTTCTTTCTTTCTTTCTTTCTTTCTTTCTTTCTTTCTTTCTTTCTTTCTCTTTTTCTTTTTCTTTCTTTCTCTCTCTCTTTCTTTCTCTCTTTCTCTTTCTCTCTTTCTCTCTTTTGAGTGCTGCACTGGAACTCAAGGCTCATGGATGCTAAGTGATGGCTCTACCCCTGAGCTAATCCCCAGACATACCAAATACCAAACAGGGTTCCTTTAGATGGTCTCAAATTTTTGTTGTGGCATCTGCAAATTTCTTAGGAAGAACAACTGGAAGTTCTGAGAAGGGTTCCTCTGGGAGGAATCTATACATGCATGAATTCAGACAGAACGCTGTTTGAATTGTGCCAATGTTGTGCTGCATAGTTTGCACCAAAGGTTTTTTCTTTTTATTAATAATACCGGAGTTTGAACGGAGGGAGGGATTCATGCTTGCTAAGAGAGTGATCTAACAGTCCAGCCACTCCCACAGGGGGGCAGTCTTTTGAATGATAGGCTTTGTTACAAGGAGAACTTCTTGTCAGAGTTATTGGTGCATCAAGTAGTGTTTGGTTTAGACCATCTCATGCATATAAAGCCATACCATGGAGAAAAGCTGCACTTCACACAATTGGGTATGAGCTTTCATGGCATAGCACCCGCTCAGAGTTTCATTTCCCTCATCCAGAGATGTGTTGTGTGACCCTGGTATAGCATACAATAGAGAAAAGGCATCATCTTCTAAACAAATAAATAAAAGTAGCTACCCAGGGAAGATATCTTTCATATTCCTTCCCCAGGGCCCTAACTTTCCTCATGGCCACCGACATCAAAGAGCCTGTGATCCAAAACATTTCTTCCGAAATATGTTTGCTTTGTAAAGAGAGATGGTGACATAAGAGAGAATAAGAAATGTGGTTGAAGTGTGCAGAATCAGGTTGAAAATCATGAGCCACTGGGATAAAGGGCTTCGAGAGGGGTGGATGATAATAAACTGTGTATAAAAGCTCCCTTTGGAGGCACATTCCTCCCAAGGTGGCGGTGGCTCTATCTAGCACACCGCCCAGGATATTTTCACACAGGGGTGCTGGCCAGGGAGACAAGGCCATGGAACAGAGTGGGACAATGCTGGGAGGCTTCCTACCTGCCTTGTAGAGCAGAGGATGTGGCCCGCTGGTGTTTTACCACTAGAGGGCAGCATTCCTTCATGCCAAGAAAGAAATCTGTTCCCAAGACGTCCCAGTGCAGACGGGAACGGCAAATGTTTGCTGCTTTCCTTACAGGCAGAATGCACACATCGGAACAGCCGTGTGCATCTACTCAGAGGTACCTTTTTGTGACAGGAAGGAACAATAGCTTTGAAAGAGTTTTGTTCCCGGACCCTTGAGGTATTTGTACAACTGTGCAGATAAATAACCCACAAGCACATCTCAGCCTAAGAATCAGATCTGATCACAAACAAGAAAAAGCTAAAGACTTATTGTGTGGTGCCAGCATGTCCCTGAAAGAAGGGTTTGCATGCATGATGCTGGCATGTCACTGAGAGAGGGTTACTGTGAGGATAACCGTTGTGGGAAGGGCATAGCTTTGTACAGCTTGGGGTACTTAGCATGTGTTCAGTCAATGGGATTCAGTAATCATACTGGCCGAGTGCAACAGATACCTGCTACAGTTTAAAACAGTGTCCCTCAAAGGAACATTTGCTGAGGGCTGGGTTTCCAAGTTTGGTGCTACTGGTAGGGGCTGTGGACCATGTTGACCTGGAAATTGATATGTAACCTAGACTGGCCTGAAACTCAGATCTTCCTATCTCAGCCTCCTGAGTGCTGGGATTGCAGACCTTTCCTCTTCATAAGCTGATTCTTTCAGGTGTTTTGTTACAGCCAACTAATACAATGCCACAAATCCAGAAGTCCTGAGAGGTAGAAGTGTAGAAGTTGGAGCCACCAACCAGATCCCACTCCCTACCTGCAGGAGAGCAGTCAGTCACTCCAGGCAAAGACCCTCATTCATGCTTGTTAACTCATGCTTGTTAACTCAGTCTCTAGATTCACTACTTTTTGCACATAGAAAGAACCTTCCAGTGGACAGCCCCATCAAAGCAAGGGCCAGTGTCTCGCCAGCCCCAAACTTCTCAGTCCTGCTCAGTCGCTGGTGCCTGTGACCTCCTTCATAATGCCTGGATGCCCATATTGGCAGATTGGAGAGGACAGTGGAAGACTTTGATAAGCCAGAATTATAGTCTAATTGCTTAGCACTCCATCACTGCTGTCAAGTGAGCTTAGCCTGGACGCTGTGGACCTTTCTACTGGCAGTGGCTGCTGGGGGGATGTGGGGGTCTGAACTTGCAGATTGCCATGAGACCTATTGGCAGGGATGTGGTGGAAATAGAACAAAGGGTCTGGGGAGTTGGTGGCTCACGCCTGGAATCCTAGCTACCCAGGGGGCTGGGATGTCAGGATCACAGGTCAAAGCCAACCTGGGCAGGAAATTCCATGAGACTCCTATCTCCAATCAACTAGCAAAAAGCTAGAAGTGGAGCTGTGGCTCAAGTAGTAAAGTGCCAGCTTTGAGCAAAGAAACTAAGGACAGCACCCAGCCCTTAAGACCAAGCCCCAGTACTGGCCCAAAACAAACACACAAAATAAAACAAAACCAGCACAGCACCTGCAGTATGCCTTTCTCAGTGTTCAACACAGTGAGTCACCAGAGCCAGGTGGCCTTGGGCACACAACCTGCTAAAGCTGAATGATGGGTGTGGTTTTGCCCCTTCTCCTCCTTTATTAGTGGCTAATTGGAGATAAGAGTCTCGTGAACTTTCTCACCTGGGCTGGCTTCAAACTCAGTCCTCAGATCTCAGCCTCCTGAGTAGTTAGGATTCCAGGTGTGGGCTACTAGGACTTGGCTTATGCTGTATTTTTGTATGGAGGCAAAATCCCTTTGGTTGCATGCTTTTCTGACCCTTGGGCCCAATTGAGATGCTGGTAGCCACAGCTCCGAACTTTCAAGGATGCTTTCCCAGGGCACCTGCTAAGCAGGTGGGTTGAGAAGACAGACACAGGGTCTGCTACCAGAGGAACTGGCATCTCTGCTTACTGCTTAGTAGACTCTTTCTAGAGGTGGGGTGCAAAAAAATGGCAGGCAGGCTTATTATCCATTTTCAAGAACTGTGCTCAGCTCTGCTCCAGCCTGTGTGTATCTGACCTGGCTGCAAACCAGGAACTAAGGATTCGGCATGAGAAGCACTGAGCCCTGGCTACACTGAGAAGTAAGTGTCCTCCTCTCCCATCTAGGAGTCTGTGTCCTTCTCTGGGGCCCTGTGCAAGGTCACTTGTCACCCAGGAGAAAACCTCAGACCCGTCTCAGACCTCCCTCCATGACTCTAAGCTGAAATTCCTCAGCAAGTTTCACACAACTCTGCTTCCCAGGTGTGTCTATCCCCCTCCCCCTCCTCTTCCTCCCCCTCCCCCTCCTCCCCCTTCTCCTGCTCCTCCTCTTCCTCCCCCTTCTTCTTCTTCTCCTCCTCCTCCCCCTTCTCCTCTTACTTCCTCTTCCCCCTTTCCCCTCCCCCTCCCTCTCCTGCTCCTTCTCCTTTGTTTTCATCTTCATCTTTGTCTTCATCTTCTTCATCTTCTTCGTCTTCTTCTTGTACTAGTCCTGAGGCTTGAAATCAGAACCTGGGCTTTCACTTGTTCATGGCTGGCATTCTACCCCTTGAACCACAGTTTCAATTCCTTCTTTTTGGTGGTTAATTGGAGATAAGCCCTACTTTTCTGCCCAAGCTGGCTTTGGACTGCCATCCTCGGATCTCAGCCTCCTGAGTAGCTAGGATTACAGGTGTGAACCACAATGCTCAGATGGGAACACTTCATTCTAGAAATGAAGTGCTAGAAAATAAGTGCTACATAATTACAGACAATATTTTCTTCAAACCCCTTTTTAAGAGTGAGTGACATATGAAAACAGCCCAGATACCCTAAAATAGACGAGTGGATCCTAAAATTGGTATCTATATATAATAGTATTTTATATAGCCATTAGAAGGAATAATATGTCATTTACAGGGAAATGGATAGCCTGAGAAAAAAATCACATTAAGTGATGGTAGTCAAGCTCAGAGACAAATTGTACATGTTTTCTCTCATATGGGGAAGTTAGATCTAAAATATACTGGGATATAGTAAATTATATGAGAGAGACAGAGACAGAAAGGAGGGGGAGAGAGGGAGAGAGAGACTTCAGCACCTAACTTTTAATGGTGCTATTGGAGAATTTAGTGCTCTGTGGGGCTGTCATTTGCACTCAGATTATATTTCTATTGGACCATGTAGTTGTAAGTTGCACTCAGGCTATATTTTTATTGACCATGTGGCTGTCAGTTGCACCCAGGTTACATTTCTATTGGGCCATGTGGCTCCAATAGTCACTTTACTGTTTGGGAAGAGGACCTGAGCTTGTGTGGCTTGCCTAGCATCATAATCCTCCTCAGAGGCAGACCTGGGATGAAAAAACTTGCTCTACTACCCAAGCCCAGGCTTGGAGCAGAGGTATGGCCATATTTCATCCCCATCTAGAGGGTTTTTGTTGTTGGTTATGTATTTTTTTTAATTGTATTTTATTTTATTTGAGAACATACTGTACAGGGGGGCTACAATTACATGGGCAGGATAATGCATACATTTCTTACCAAGCATTGCAGCCTCCTCCTTTGTTTACCCTTCACTTCCCTTCCCCGCCTCCCCCTTCCCCCCACCCAATTTGGTTATGTATTTTTTATAGTATTTGCAATACTGTGTTTTGAACTCAATGCCTCAGCTTGCTAGACAGACACCTGATCCACACCTCTAATCCATTTTTGCTATAATTATTGTTTGGGTATGATCTCATCTTTTTGCCCAAAGCCAGTCTTGGACTTAAGTCCTTCTACTTATGCCTCTCATGTACCTGGAATCACAGTCACACACCCAGCTGATTACTAGAGATGGAGTATAGAATCTTACTGATTTGGCCTTGGCTGACCTTGAACCATGATTCTCCCAGTCTCTGACTACTGAGTATCTGGAATTAGACACGTGTCACCATGTCTGGTACCCTTTGAGAGTTACTTAATTGTGTTTAATCTTGTTTTTGTTTTCTTAAAACAAGATCTTGCTATATAGCAGGATACTGATGCTCCTGCCTGATTTGGTGGAGTGCTAGGATTACAAGCGTGTATCACCACACTGGACAGAAAGTTTAATCTTGAGAGAAGAAAACGTATTTCAGTGTTCCTCATTGCTGAAAGTACAAAACACAATGCTTGGCCCATAGTAGGTCCTGGGTACAGGTTGTAAAGAAGTTTAACTAGATCTTCATTTTCATTTCTTCTAGAAAGCCTTTGCAATGCTGTCCCCTGCTGGCTGGTTCCTGGAAGTGCTCATGAGGCCCTATAGTGTTGTTTGGGTGTGTGGGTATTAGGCATGCATGTATTATACACAACAATGCTGTGTTTGTGTGGGTTGCAGTGTATACCTGTGTTGTGCGGGCTGAATGGACAAGTGCATGTGCTGTGTTATGTGTCTGTGTGATGCACTGACTGTAAAACACGGCTGGTGTGTTACAGGTGAGCATATCATCTAGCTTAGCCATTCCCTCCTATCCCCTGAGGCAGCTGATGACCAATCTGAGCAGGTACCAACAGCTCAGGAAGCATTCTGTGCTGATAAATCGGTGTCTTCAAATCCATGAGGGTCTGCAGTCCTGTTTTCTTTGACACAAAATGATTCTCAGAGCAGACTATTTCTGCAGGCCTCGGGTAGGAAATCTACTTCAAGCCTGCTCTAGTGGCTCCAAGTTTTGAGGGCTGAGATGAACAGGTTGCTTTCAAGGCCAGAGGCCAGACTGGGGAAGGTGGAATGCACTTGGGAAAGCTGCAGAGACAGCCCTGGTCTTGTGTCAGGCATAGAGGGAAAAAAGTAAAACAAAACAAAACAGAAACACATCACTGTGTAATGCCGGTGCTGTCTGGAGAGCCAGCCTCAAGCCCCAGGTGCAGATATTCATGCATGGGGAACACCTGTGAACCTCTGGCTATGTGTTCTCACATTCCGGCCCGGAGCAGCCATGTGGAGGGCTGGGGAGGGGGAGGGGGTGGAGAAGGGGAAAGAGCACTCTCACTTTTTTTCCCTTACTTTTTTGTTAGTTTTTGTAAGCATAAAATGAATCACATTATCCCTAGAAACCACACAGACAAGTCATGAATCTACACAGTCTCGGTTTCCTCTGAGGGGTAGTTCAGGTGTGGTCTGTAGCTAAGAACCTCATAGCAGGTGTGCAGATCACCTCAAATCTATATATCCTCTCATGTGCTGAGACTCTCTTTGTTCACAAGATAGACCATTTTTTTTTCAATGAGATGACCTCAAAGATCACTTGAGATATTTGTCACTGCCCCCTCCCCCCCCTCACCGCACTGCAGTTAATTGATCTAAACTTTTCTTCACTCCAAAGCCGTAATTTCTGGGTTTGGATTAGGCATAGTGATTCTATAAAACTTTTGCTGGGGCTCAGTGAGTGGTTCATACCAGTAATCCTATCTGCTCTGGCAGTAGATACAGGAGGATCACAGTTCAAGGTCAGTCCAGGTGAAAACTTAAGAAGAGTGTTTTGCTCCTAATCTTAGAGCAAGCAGGGCATAGCAGTACATAGCTGTAATTCTAGTTATAAGGGACAGAGAGGTAGGAGGATCAGGTCCAAGATCATCCCCCAGGTAAAGCAACATTTGGGTAGTGATGACTCTAGACCTGGTTCATTCTAGACCTGAATGAACAATACATGTGCAACTTGACAGAGTTGTCTAGGACTTTTCTGGGGAAATGGGTGGAATGAAGACAGGAAAGGATGCTTCAGAAAGATATAGAGTCTGAAGGACTCAAGCAAGCACCTTATTATACTATAACAAATACCTGATATAAATCAACTTACTATGAGAAAGGTATCATTTATGCTTAATGTTTTAGAGGTTTTGGTCTATGGTCAGTTAGCACCATGGCTTTGGCAATGGTGTATACATGTGCTTGGAACACAGTGCTCACTTAACAGATGCCAGGAAGTGAACAAAAAAAGAGAAGAAGAGACCAGAATCCTACAATGCACTTTCAGGTCAATGATGAAATTTAGGTCCCACCTCTTTTGTTTATTGTTTTGGTGTGTGTGTGTGTGTGTGTGTGTGTGTGTGTGTGTGTGTGTGTGTGTGTGTGTGTGTGTGTGTGTGTGTGTGTGTGTGTGTGTGTGTGTGTGTGTGTGTGTGTGTGTGTGTGTGTGTATCCATCTTGGGACTTGGACTCAGGGCCTGGGAGCTATTTTTGAAATTTTTTTGCTCAAGGTTAACATTCTATCACTTGAGCCACAGCTCCACTTCTGGCTGTTATGGTACTTCATTAGAGATAAGAGTCTCATGGACTCTGCACAGCTGGTTTTGAACAGTGACCCGCAGATCTCAGCCTCAAGAGTAGCCTGCATTACAAGCATGAGCTGCCAGTGCCCACTAGATCCTACCTCTTTAAGGATCCACCTCCGAATAGCACCTCCCAATAGCACCACAGATTGGGGACTACACCTTTAACACATTAGTCTCTTAAGGGACATTCCAGACCCAAACTATGGCAGAGTCCTAGATTTCCGAAAAGGGGAGATCTGCTCTCAGATCCACCCTACCCTCCACTGCCACCTTTGGTCTGATAAAAATAGAACAACAGATCTTCAGGAGGGGAAGGGGGAAGAGTAGACAGACTTTGGTGTTTGTGAATTGTTGTCCTTCTTCTAGGTAATCAGAGAAAAGGCAGAGATGTCACTTGAGAATGTGCTACAGGTTCTGGCTCTCAGTCCCCACCCAGCCCTACTGAACTCTTTTTTGTCACAAGACCCCCCAGTGACTCCCTTGCAACAAAATTCTCTCATCTCTCCTCTGCCTAAAGATCACCAATGTCTCTCCTTTTCTTACTGTCATTTCTTTTCCTCTTAGCTGCTCACACCACTTCTGGACTCCTTTATCCCTCAGGTTTGGCCTGGGTCTCTGATATTCATCCTTGTGATATTACCCCCCCCCTAAATCTCCCTCTCCCAGAATTTTTCTGATTCTCTATCTGACAAAAATCACAAAGTTGGAGAGCTACTATGTGATACCAAAGAAGCCAAGAAGCATAGCAAGAAATACAGTTCCACCATTGGATGCTTCTTAGAGTATTGGCTCTTTAACTTCTTTCCTTCCTTCCTTCCTTCCTTCCTTCCTTCCTTCCTTCCTTCCTTCCTTCCTTCCTTCCTTCCTTCCTTCCTTGCTTGCTTGCTTCCTTCCTTCCTTCCTTCCTTCCTTCCTTTCTTCCTTCCCTCCTTCCCTTTTTCCTCCCTTCCTCTCTCCAACTTAGTTGTTCTT
Organism: Dipodomys merriami; assembly: GCF_024711535.1. Lineage (NCBI taxonomy): Eukaryota > Metazoa > Chordata > Mammalia > Rodentia > Heteromyidae > Dipodomys > Dipodomys merriami. The sequence continues at coordinate 88,561 of NW_027205359.1, forward strand.
AGTTATTCTTTAGTTGTCTCTGGACCAGCAGCATCAGCATCCCCTAGGAAACTATGAGAAATGCAGATGGTTGGCCCTCAAGCCCTACCAAATCAGAAACTGGGGATGGGAAGAGTCTGTGTGTTGAAAAGCACGTTCCTTCTCCTTGTTCAGGAACAGCTTTAATAAGATACCTTTACCTCAGCAAGACAGGACATTTCAGCCCCCCAGTTTTCTTGCCATTTCTCTATTGATTCCTATCTGTCCCCTGTGTTTATTGACTTGCAAAATAAAAGATAGTCATCTAAGTACTAAACTAGCAGATGGTAATAAGCTCAGGTGGCCCATTGGGTCTCCGAGGCTGTTGGTTCTTTGGTATTGAAGTGCAGTAGGAGGTACGTCCCCAATCTGACCATTAATCTAACAGTGGTGCAGTCTCAGTGGATGGTATGAATCCAGCACCCTTTGCAGTTATTTTTCAGGTAATTACAGTCCCCTCCCATGTAGCTCACTGCATATGATGAGAAAATGATTATCAGGCTGAACAGTTCAAGAAAAAGAAATACCAGATTCAGAAGCAATTTTCCTGTGCAAAAGATTTGTTTTGAAAGTGCATTTCTTTCCAATAACCACAGATGTTACTTTTATAAGTCAGAGGTGAATTACTTTTATAAGTCAGAGAAAATTTTCTTCATACTTGTTCCAGTACTGGGGCTTGAACTCAGGGCCTGATTCTGTCCCTTAGCTTTATTTGCGTAAGGCTAGACTTCTACCACTTGAGCCCCCATTCCACTTCCAACTTTTTGCTGGTCAATTGGAGATAAGAGTCTCATAGCCTCCTGCTTGGGCTGGCTTTGACCTCTATCCTCAGATCTCAGCCTCTTGAGTAGCTATTATTCTTATTCTTATTATTAGCCATTAGAGCCTGGCTGGTAAGAAGAATTTTTAAAGTAATTTAGCAGATTATTTATGTAAAACAAAGCAAAGGTTTGATGTAAATGTACTTCAGAACTTACTTTGTACCTTGACATTGCAGTCCAAGTTGTCTGTCTTAAACAAATGAGGAAGGATTGCTGGATCCTGGAAATGAAAGATTGTGTTTAATTTGAGCTCATAATGCACACAGAAATCTCTCCCTGTGTCCTGGGTCTTGGGGGTGACAAATGGTAATAGCCTTAAAAGCAGATTAGACTCTTTCCTCTGAAACTAGGAAACTCTGGTGCCCCTCTTGCTTGTATACTCTGCCCATAAACTCACTACCTCTGGTTTCTGGGTCCCCAGCCTCCTCTCCCTATCTGCCTTCTTTCCTCCCCAAACTCATACCTTTTTGTCTGTACAGTCTGAGTATTAAATGCCTGCTCAGAGAGGTATTGCATGGTCTCCTAGCCCATGCTTCATCCCTTGGGTTGGTATCTGCAAGGATCTTATCTTCCTTTCCTAATATTGAGCAGAGACCCGGTCCTTCTTCTGAGATAGTATGAAATTATTAATCCTGCTAGATTAAAACTAACCTAGGATGCAGCACCAGCTGGCCCAGAAGAAAGACCTGGCCCAAGGTGGCCTTTATTTTCCTCCCCTCCCCTCCCCTCCTCTCCCCATTCTCCTCTCCTCCCTTCTCTTCCCCTCCCCTTTCCCCTCCTCTCCCCTCTCCCTTCCTCTCCTCTCCCCTACCCTACTCTCCCCTTCCCTCTCCTCTCCTCTCCTCTCCTCTTCTCCTCTCCTCTCTTCTCTCATCCCCTTCCCTTCTCTCCTCTTCTCTTTTCCCTTTATTTCCCTTTGATTCCCTACTCCCCCCTCTCCTTTTTTTGCAGTATTAGGAATTAAACTCAAGACTTACCACTTGCTAGGCAAGTGTTGTAGCACTTGAAGCTTGCCCCTATTCTCTTGTTTTCAGTTTGTTTTTCAGATAGTGTCTTGGGCTTTTAAAGCACAGGAGTAACCTTGGACTATGATTCTCCTAGCTCTGCCTCCAGAGTAGCTGGGATTACAGGCATACACCACCATGCCCAACTCTGACTCTTCTTGTTCCTTCTTAACCAGTTCTCCTCCACCCTTTTGCTAGCATATGAAGAACTGAGGTTTCCAAGTTTGAGAACAATGGATTGTTGAATGTTAGCAACAAATTCTTGTAAGATTGCAAGCAGAAGAAAAAATATATACTTTTTGGGTACGGTCGTGGGGTCTGAACTCAACGCCTGGGCGTTGTAGTTCAGTTGTAGGCTAGCGCTCTACAACTTGAGCCACAGCGCCACTTCTGGCTTTTTTTCTTTCTGCTTATGTGGTGCTGAGGAATCGAACCCAGGGCCTCAGGCATGCAAGGCAAGCGCTCTACCACTGAGCCACCTTCCCAGCCCCAGAAGAAAATATTTTATAAATTCTTCCTATCTCTATATGAGGATAGCCTGTAGCCCTGGCCCTTAGAAATTGTCCTGATGTTTGACCCCAATGGTTTTATTTCAACCCTGTGTTCAAGAAAGACATGCTGTTTGATAGGAACAAAATTCTGACCCTGAAAGGTACGCAGCCCTGGAGTAAACTTTTCATGCAAGGTGTACTTAGACACCTGGGCAGTAACTCAGGTCTTCATCAAGCTATCAAATTAGTTATCTAACCTATTTTGCTCAATAAATGTCTCAGTGTGGGGTTAATTTTTGTCTAAGGCCTGCTTTTATTATAACCTAGAGAGGTAGAGGGTATAGCCAGTCCTTGACCAGTTTGAATTTCTTTAGGACTGCAATTAGTACAGAAAATAACAACAACAACACATACACATACACAGAAAACAAGGGCTAAGTGTGATGAGTCATACCTGTAAACCTAGCCCTCTAAAGACAGAGGCAGGAAGAGTGAAAGTAGCAGACCAACCAGGGCTATCCAGGGAGACACTGTCTCAGAAAACAAACCAAATGAAAAACCAAAACAACAATGAAAAACAATCCAGGGCTGTGTGATTATTTTTTTTTATCTTTTTAGTCTAATTGTTCTTGGTCAATTGTTGACTCCAAAGAGCAAGGATCAGTTCCTGAGTAGACTATAAGGTCAGTGTTTCATCCTCAAGTGGATGGATGGTCAAACTCATCAGGCTTACCCAACTACCTCTGTGAAGACAACCCAGAAACAGGACAGAGAGAATATAAGCAGACACGCAAAGAACAACGATGAGAGCACATTTGCCAAGTAAGCACGTGATTTATGAAATTGCATAGAGGAGTTTTTATAGGCTGATTTTTTTCTTCATTGACATGACTTTTCCTTTGAGTTTTAGTCTGTGTTTTCTGTCATGAAGAATGTTCTGCTTCCATAAAAGTTGGAGTGTCTGGACTAATATAGGTTGAGGTGCAGTAATTTTCAATATTGTGCTTTATGTTTTCAGTATTTCAAAATTTATAATAAAATCCCACACCTTAGTTTCTCTCACTTTCTGATGCTTTGGAGGATGCATAGGGTAGAAGTAATGCATGTGTAACAGGAATTTCTTTTCTTTCCTTCCTTCTTTTCTTCCTTCCTTTGTTCCTTCTATCCGTCCTTCCTTGGTAGTTCTTGGGTTTGTTCTCAGGCTGTCATGTTTATTAGGCAAGAGTTCTACCACTGAGCCATGCCTCTGGCTCTGTGTTTTGCTCATTATTTTTAAGGTGTGTGTGTGTGTGTGTGTGTGTGTGTGTGTGTGTGTGTGTGTGTGTGTGTGTGTGTGTGTGTGTGTGTGTGTGTGTGTGTGTGTGTGTGTGTGTGTGTGTGTGTGTGTGTGTGTGTGTGTGTGTGTGTGTGTGTGCTGGTCCTGGGGCTGGAACTCAAGACCTAGGTGCAGGCTATGAGGTTTTTTGCTCAAGGTTAGCTCTTTACTACTTGAGCTCCACGTCCAGCTTTGTTTGAAGACTAATTGGAGATAAGAGTCTTACAGACTGTCCTGCCCTGGCTGTCTTTGAACCACAGTACTGAGATATCAGCCTACTAAATAGCTAGGATTACAGACATGAGCCACCAGCACTTGTTTTACTGGTTATTTTTAGGATAGGGTCTCACATCCTCCCTAGGTTCATGCCTTAACTGTGATCCGCCTATATAAACTTCCTGTTGTTGCTATGATGAAAAGTATGTCCTACTATGCACAGATTCCCTCCATTTAGAGGGAGGCCCATGGATTTTTCTATCTAGGTTTGCCTGGAACTGCAATCCTCTCAATCACAGCCTCCCATGTAGCTTAGAATGAAGGCACAAACTGGTGCAGTGGCAACAGCTACAGGTTGAAAAGAGGTCTTGTAAACTTTTGTGCCTGGACTGGTCTTGAACCATGTTCTTTCTGTTCTCAGCCTCCTTAGCTAGGATTACAGATGTGAGCCACTGGTTTCTGGCTAGGTTTTTTTAAATTGGAGCTAATACTCCAAGTACAGATATAATTATTCAGTTGAATCAAGAGAAGCCTGGCATTTCTTCCTGATGCTGCTGATCATCGTCATCTAGCATCAGGAAAGAGCTCACAATAGCCAAAAGCTATTCATCTGATTATTCCAGGCTAGCTAGCTTGTCTTATCCTGTGGTTTCTTTACCTGAGACTTAGAGATGAATAGATATTCCTATAGAACATTTTCTTCAGTTCCTCTGTAAAATATGGGACACTGGCCATGGGTGACTATGAAGCACTTGAAATATGGCTAGTGTGAGTTGAGAAATGTCCAAATATACAATATACATTGGATTTTGAAGATTTAATACACTATATTCTTTTTATTTATAATAATTATATTGTAATTATTGTTGCATATTCGAATAATATTCTAGAAATAGTAAATCAAGTAAAATATAATCAAAGTTAAGTTTATCATTTCTCTTTCTTTCTTTCTTCCTTCCTTCCTTCCTTCCACAGTGCCCCTTCTGGTTTTTTGAGTGGTTTATTCGTGATAAGCATCTCACAGACTTTCCTGCCATGGCTGGCTTTGAACCGTGATCCTCAGATCTCAGCCTCCTGAGTAGCTAGGATTACAGGCATGAACCACCAGCACCCTGCTTCTTTTATTTTTTTTTCTTTTTTGAGGTAGATACTACGGAATTTTAAATTACACACAAGGCTAACATTTGTGATGTCCATCTTTTATATCAGATTGCACCACTCTAAAAGAAGACTGTTTGAAACAGTCCAAAAATTCATATGGAACAACAAAAGACCTAGAATAGCCAAAACAATTCTAGGCAAAAAAGACAACATGAGAGGGATCTTGATGCTAGACTTCGAACTCTACTATAGAGCTGTAATAACAAAGACAGCTTGGTACTAGCACAAAAACAGACCCAAAGACCAATGGAACAGAATAGAAGATCCAGAAATAAAACCACACGCTTATAGTCAGCTGATATTTGACAAAGGAGCCAAAGACATACAGTGGCTGAAACACAGCCTCTTCAACTCCTGGTGCTGGGAAAATTGGGCAGCCACATGCAGAAAACTAAAAGTGGACCCCAGCCTATCACCATGCACCAACATCAACTCAAAATGGATTAAAGACCTTAACATCAAACCTGAATCTTTGAAACTACTGAAGGACAGAGTAGGAGAGACACTTGAACTAATAGGCACAGGAAGGAACTTCCTGAACAGAGTCCCAGGGTCACAACAAATTGGAGAGAGACTTGACAATGGGACTACCTCAAAATAAAAAGCTTCTGCACAGCTAAAGCTATCATAACCAAGCTAGAAAGACAACCAACTAACTGGGAAAAAATAGTTACCAGCAATATATCAGACAAGGGATTAATATCCAGTATATACAGGGAACTCAAGAAACTAATCCCTCCCAAACGTAACAAACCAATTATTAAATGGGCAAGGGAACTAAAGAGAGACTTCTCAGAAGAAGAGCTAAAAATGGCAAAGAAATACATGAGGAAATGTTCACTATCCCTGGTTGTGAAGGAAATGCAAATAAAGACAACCCTGAGATACCACCTTACCCCAGTCAGAATGGCCCACATCCTCAAGTCAGCCAACGACAAATGCTGGAGGGGATGTGGAGAAAGAGGAACCCTATTACACTGCTGGTGGGAATGTGCACTTATACAACCACTTTGGAAAGCAGTTTGCACGGTCCTCAGAAAGCTAAATATTGACCTCCCTTATGACCCAGTCATACCACTTCTAGGCATCTATCCTGAACAACAGGAACCAATATACAAGGACACATGCACCTCCATGTTTATTGCAGCACTGTTCACAATAGCCAGGATATGGAAACAACCCAGATGTCCCACCACGGATGAATGGATCCAAATATTGTGGTATCTATACACAATGGAATATTATACATCTATTAGAAAGGACAAAATAGTGGCATTCACAGGGAAATGGATGGAGCTAGAAGAAATCATGTTGAGCAAGGTAAGCCAAGAGCAAAAAGACAAATGGCACATGGTCTTCCTGATAAGTGGATGTTAAATCTAAAATGTAAGGTGATACAACAAAGTTAACAAGACTTGAAAAATAAAGGACTTCCACTAATTACTACTAAATAACCCCATGCTTCTGATCACATATATAGTATATATGTGCACCCCGGAGGGAAACCAGGAGGATGACACAGAACTAGAGGGAATCAGGGAAAAACATACAACAGCGGGACCCATCAGCTGCACTGGACATTGATTAGAACGAACTAAGCAACTCAATGGCAGCTATGGGAGGGAGGGAATAAGTGGGAAAGAGGCAACAGCTGACACTGCAAAAGGAAAGAAATGTACATATCACCTGATGTGGAAGAAACAACTGTATTGTCAAAGATCATAGAACTCATAAATTTTACAGACCTCGATAGACAATTTGCACTCTGAAAGGTAGAATGTGTTTGTGACTTCTTTATTTTTTATTTTTTATTTTTTTGCCAGTCCTGTGTTTGTGACTTTGAGCTTCACTATCCCACAATACTGTGAAATTGGTGAAATTATGTAATCACTTAATCACAATAAAGAATTTTCAAAAAAAATAAAGAAGACTCTGTTGGAATAGTAGCTGATAGGATGAAACTGTCACTCTTTTTTAGCACTGGCCCACCCACAATTCTTGCAAAGGTGGTTTTTACATTCCTTCTTCTGCATCTTGGACTCCTTTTTACCAGGCCCCCTTCTATGTGCCAGGTGATGGTCAGGTAACTTGATAAATTCATCATTGTGAATGAAGCAGTTGCTGAAGGTAAATGGATGAATTGTCCATTAAACTCCCCAGTTCTGTAATTCTACATAGCCCTTCCTGGTATTCATGAAGATTTGTGTTCCCTCATTCAATAAATATTGACTAACTGTATACCAAAGGTTCTGGTTAGTCTTCAGACCAGACACTCATTGGAGACAGGGAGAAAGGGAGAGAAAGAGGGAGAGAGAGAGAAAGAGACAGAGACAGAGACAAACAGATATGGGGAAAGAGAGAAACAGATAGAGATGCAAAGACATAGAGATAGAGAGATGGAGAGACAGACACAGTGAGAAGCTCATTATCCATGTTAAACAAACATTACTGTAAGTAGGCATCTCTTGTCTCTTGTCTTACAGAGTCAGCTGTGACCTGGAGGTCATCATTCTGGATGGCATTTGGGGATGGCTTCTGTTAGTCTCCCTTATGTATTTCCTAGTCACTTTGCCATAATATATCACCCCCACCTCAAACCTATTTTTCCTTTGTCATATTTCCAGGGTTCACTGCTCGTTGTTAAAATAGTACATAAGTTTCTAGGTTCCTAAGGTTCCAGGTTTCAATGATTCTTTGGATTTTCCACTTTTTCTAGGGAGCCCCCATACTAGCAAAAATATAATTAGCGAATCACACACACACACACACACACACACACACACACACACACACACACACATTCTTATTTTCTTTTTTTCTTTTTTTTTTAGGGGGGTCTGGTCCTGGGGCCTGAACTCTGGGCCTGGACACTGTCTCTCAGCTCTTCAGCTCAAGGCTAGCGCTCTACCACTTGAGCCACAGCACCACTTCCGGCTTTTTTCTTTTTGCTTATGTGGTGCTGAGGAATTGAACCAGGGCCTCAGGCATGCAAAGCAAGTGCTCTACCACTGAGCCACCTTCCCAGCCCCCAAACACACACACACACATTCTTATTACTCAATCTCTTACTAAGTTCAATTTGCAGATCTCAGCCATAGAACCAAAAAAGAAGTCTTTTCTCTATTGTTCACTTTGGTCTCTTATGACATTGAATGTGATGATGTGACATTTCTTTGAGGATCTCAGGCCAGTTTTCTCGTGAATGTCTATATTCTGGGTTTGCCTGATGACCCCTAGGGGGGAGGGGAGGCCGTGCCAAACATTTTTGGCAAGAATACTGCATGGGTGATGTGTACTTTTCCACTGCATCTCATCAGGAGATGCATGAGGTCAGCCTGAAAGGAGAGTAGTTGTCCGTGAGTTATGAGCCTGAAATTTCCCCACACAGGAGATAACCCTGAATAGTTTCGCCCACCTGGTCCAGCTGTAGTGAACAAGACACCTGCAAGGTCTGCATTTGTGCTGTTATTTTATTCATAAAACATAATTCAGATGCACAGAGAAAAAAATGAAAAGGAGTGTGTTTCAGGAGATGTTTCTCTCTGCCTTTTCCTTGAGGGCTGCTCATTTGATGCTAATATTACATTAATCGCCCTCTGGCTGCTGTTTTAGCTCATATTTATGAAATATTCTACCTAGGACACAGCTCTGTCTGTGGAACTCTGGCCAGGGCTTGCTTTCTCCCCCAGGGAGACATCTGCTTCCTTTGCACATGTGGAGTTGAACTTTTCTTTTGCTCTTTTCATTTTGCTTAGTAAGCAGACCCTGACGAACTCCACACCTGCATCCTATTCTCTCTACACCCCTAGCCAAAGGGCAAAAAAACTAGTCTTAGAGAGGGTGGGTGGGCTAGCACAATGTGAGAGCCCAGAGGCTTTTCTACCTTCTACTGAAAGAAGAAGAAGTGGGGAGGGTTTCTATAGGGTTCAGTATTTTGGCCCATCGGTAATGATACCCTCTGTTTATTGATTGATAGCCTGCATTCTAGCTAATAGCCACTGAAGGTTTATCTTTACTTCCTTGTTCTATTTGTTTTTAGCTGAACAAACATCAAACTCTATGTTACAGCCCTAACAGGGGGACTTTGCTGTGCTTTAGAACAAAAATGCAGCTCATTTCCTTCTAAAATGTAACATTTTGAACATTCTAAAAGCATTTTACAAGCACTTAGAAAAGATGACAGCGATTGAACACCTGAGGACATGGGAGACACCACATATCCGTGTGTTCACCATCACTCAACCCAGACTCAGCATGCACACAGCTAAACATTTGCCAGACAAATGCACATCCTCCTGCTATCCTCCAAACCAACTACAGGGAGCTCGCTAAGCTAAGAGTTAATATCACCAAACACAGTGCCCTCCTCATATTTGTTTTCCTATGAAGTAACATTCTCAGTCTGGAAATGAGCAATGGTGTTCCTTATGGACTTACCTGTGACTGAGGTGAAATAATGTCTTCCTACCTCATCGCCAAGTCCGTACGCTGAAGAGGTAAGTACAGGTAAGTGTGTGCAGGCATCTTCTAGTTGGGGGTAATCAATCATGCTTATATTTGCTTACTGAGCACACTTTGTATTTAGAGGACCAAAAGTAAAAAAAAAAAGGGCAGAAACAGAACAATACTTTTGCATAAGCAAAAGTAGTAGATATATGAAATAGGAAATTCAACCTTCATGAGAAAGAAAATTGTGACCTGTGCTACAGCGGAGGTGAACCTTGAAAATATTATACCAAATGAAGGAAGCCAGCAGTGCATCTTCATTTTTGTAGTAACACTGGAGATTGAACTCAGGGTTTCATACTTAGCTAGACAGATGCTCTACCATTTGAGCCATGCCTCCAGCCCTCTTTTCCGCTAGTTATTTTTGAAGTTGCATTTTGCTTTATGCCTAGACCAGCAGTGTAGACTGTGATCCCTTTAACTTATGGTTTTTATGTCCGTGGTTATGGCAGATAGTCACCACTTATCCCAGACATTGTGCTTCCCCTGTAATTGGTGATAACCAATTGGTGATAACCAATAACAATGCTATCATGACAGTCCATTAAGTGGGATGGAGTCTTGTGAACTTCTTATATGCAGGCTGGCATAGAAACACCATCCTCCAATCTCTGACTCTCAAGTAGCAAGACTTACAAGCTTACTCTATCACACTTGGTACAAGATTCTTCTTATCTGAGCTGCCTTCAGTGGTTAAATTCATTCATTTTGCAAATAGAAAGTAGGATGGTGTTTTCTAGGGGCTGTGTGTATGTGTGTGTGTGTGTGTGTGTGTGTGTGTGTGTGTGTGTGTGTGTGTGTGTGTGTGTGTGTGTGAAATAGGGAGTTACTATTGAATGGACCTAGATTTTACTTGGGATAATGATGGACGGTGATGATGATTTGTACAACGGTGTAGACTTACATAATAGAATAGAACTGTCAGAATAGTGTTGGGCACCAGTGGCTTACACTTGTAATCCTAGCTATTCAGGAGACTGAAATCTGATGATCATAGTTTGAAGCAGCCCAAGCAGTTTTGTGAGACTCTTATCTGAAATTAAGTATTTAAAAAGCTGAGAGTTGTGGTACAAGTGTTAAAAGTGGTACACATCTGTCTTGAGTGAAAAAGCTAAGCGACAGTGTTCAGGCCCCAAGTTCAGGCCTTAGTTCCAGAAACAAATCAAACTGATGATAAACACAAAGCCATGTGAGAAGTCAATGTTACAAAGATGCTCTCTTATTTGATAGTTTGGGAATTCCTGTCCTGAGATTTCTTCTTTGGGCTTCCCACTCTGGTATTGTTTGGTACAGTTGGTTTTCCCTGAATGATTGATGTAATCATTATCCTTCTACCTTAAACGAAAGAATTTTTTTCTTCTATTTGCAGTTGTATGTTTAGTTTGCCCCTAGGGTGATAGGCTGACTTTCCAAAGCTTTGCTGAAGTTTTATCTACTAGCTTTCCTCCTTCAAGCTCTGAATAAAAAGGTTCTAGTTTGTTTGGTCTGATATAAACTGGACTGGTGCCCAGGTCCCCTGGGCCTCTGCACCGGAGGATGCAAAATCCTATCCACAAAGACGCTATATAACAACTAATAAATCAGCATGATGGTGAGTGATAGCACTAGACTAGAATGCAGTGTGTCTCCAAGGGCTCATATATTTGAAGTGGGTCCCCATCACAGCTAGCCAAGAAGTGGAGCCTGGAGGAAGGTGTGATGACCTATGCTCTTAGAGAATTAAGTGGTGCTTCTAAGACCTCAGGTCGCTTTCAGCAGAGTGAGCTGGTCAATGGCTTTCTGATTTGCTATGTGATCCCTCTCTCACATGCTCCTCTTGTGATGAAGCATTTTGTTGTAGCCTTGGAAACAGCCTAATACAAATGAGCTGTCATGATGTAGACACTTATAATAGGGTCATGATGGAGACCATTTCTGCCAAGGAGCACCTTACGAAATTACTGACAGCTGTGACCAGTCTTGGGAAGTTTGAGTCTTTGTATGGGTGATAATTAGTTCTTATTACTCAGTTGTTTGCTGTTGTCCTTCGTTACGTGGTATGAGAAGCTCATGTGAACCCCAGGAATGAATGTGGTAGACTAGGACTTGTGATTTTTTTTTATTATTTTAGGCTGAGGAAATAAAACCAAAAAGATGAAAAGATTTGTTTAAGACCAAGTGTTCTCAAATTCACATGAGTCCCGTATCACTGACAGGCTGGTGAAAACCCACATCCCTAGGCTCCACTCACCAAGCCTTGAATTCAGCAGGTCTGGGTGAGGCTGAGAATGTGCATTTCTTACAAACTCCCCAGGTGATGCTGTCACTTCAAGAAGCACTGGCTTGTGCTCACAGAGTTGTCAGATGGTAAAGGCGATCTCAGCATTCCATCCATGCAGCGTGCTGTCTACCCAACGGATGAGAATGTATATAAAAGAGATGATGTTAATTCACAAATTGTCCCCACAAACCATTCTCTACAAGCGTGTCATCGTATTATAATTATTGTCTTGTAATTTTTGCATTATAATCATTGTCTTATAATTGTTGTATTACAATCTTTATCTTTTAGTTGTATTATATTCTTTGTCTTATAATCTGTAATCCCCATCAGAGGTAAGGTTCATGTCTTCTATTTATTTCCTTCAAAGCCTCCAGCCTGGAGAGTCATAACTGGATCCTAGTTTACAGGGAAGATAGAATTAGCCAAAGTAAATAACTTGTGTAGTCATGGCACCAGTCTTAATTAAGCAATTAATGAATTGATAACAATCGCCGTAGCCTGCCTGAACATTTTTCATCATCATGTAGCTCAACTTAGACTTGACAGATTGAACGCCCCTTTCTCTTGCCTGCTCCTGGAAACAAGATCTACAGCACAATGCTAGGACACCCATAAATCTCCTTTTAATGAATCGAGCCTGCAGGCTGAGTTAAATATGAGGCGGAGCCATGTCCGCTGCTGTTAGCAATGCCAACAACAATATGGAGGCCACTCACTGTCATCAGGCGTCAGGGAGCAGCTGAGAGCTGCTCAGGCATGCCAAGAGAGCACATCTGCTCTGCATTAACCTTGGGGTCACATGATTACACCAGGGGCTGCAGCGTGCCTAGGGGGGGGTTCCTCTGTGATACACACGTACTGACACACACTTGCAGTCACATAAGCAAGTAGATACCCATGCGTACATGTACATGAACATACGTACACACAGACCCACACACATGGGCACGCATTGACATCGCACGCAGAGATACACTGACAAACACGTTCGCTGACGTACATATACACGGACAGACACATACCTTGACATAGTCACACAATCAATCTACATAAATCCTATATATGGCCTTTGTGTGATATAAATCTATTTAACTTATGTTGTTTAACTGCCTATAAAAGGATGAGCTTCAGTTTTCTGGTAAAGGTGTGTGTGTGTGTGTGTGTGTGTGTGTGTGTCTTTCTGTCTGTCTGCCTGTCTGTCTGTCTGACTGTCAGTCTGTCTGTGTCTGTGTGTGTGCCTGTTAGAGGTTGCATAGACAGGCCTGACAAGAAGCAAGCCTGTTTAAAATCTGAAGTATGTGTTTGTCAAGCTTTGATTCTGAGGCCTGGAAGTCCGCCCTGCCCTGACTGCTGACCACAAGCCTCTGAGGCTGTGAATCTACATCTCCATGGGGGGTCCTTCTAATTATTTACTTGTTTTCATTTTACTTGGCCCTGCCACAAACAACTGGGAGCGCTCTGTCTTGTGTTCTGGTGAATGTTAACAAATGCAGTTAGACTCAATCTGTTTTTAGTTAAAATCCGATGTTTTGTTCATTATGGATTCTTTTGCACGTTTCTAGAGTGTTGCATTCCCATACTATCCATCTTAATTAAAGCTCTTCAGTGCTCCTTTAAATTTTGCACCTGGGTCCAGTGCCTCTCCTCATTCTAACCAGGCTTTGAGTGGGTGAATGATTCTCCCACAGCGATGCACCTGAGCCCCCAGGTTAAGGGCTGGGTTGAAGATGGGCCATCTCCTTTAAATTATGACATCTTAGGTTTTTGGAGTGCTTTGTGTCTACTAGCCTTTCCCATGCACTTTGCCCAAGTCTAACTTGGTCATACTATATTCTCCACAATGAGGACAATCTTTACTACATAGTAAAGATTACCATGGATGGATGATGAGAAACTCAACAATATTAGGCTTGTCATGATCATAACTTCACAAATGAAGAAGCCAAGATTTAGAGGGATTTAGCAGCAGCCCAGATGCATGCAGTCAGCACGTGGGGATGCCAGTCTCTTGTGCTCCTGCTGAGTGGCCACTCTGACTCCATTCCTCTTGCTTGTACGTGTGCTAATGGATGTTACCTCTTGGGAAATCAAGTAACTCTGGGAGGAAATACATTTGCACTTTTGTCTTGTTGTCTTGTAGGACATAAAGAACTCAAATGGATCAGCCATTGGTGGCTCATGCCGAGCACTGGTGGTTCATGCTTGTAATACTAGCTACTGAGGAGGCTGAGATCTGAGCATTATGGTTCAAAGTCAGACTGGGCAAACAAATCCATAAGCTCTTAGCTCCAATTAATCACCCAAAACCCAGAAGTAGAGCTATGGCTTATGTGGTAGAGTGTTAGTCTTGAGCAAAAAAGAAAAGCTAAGGAACAGAATTCAGACCTTAAGTTCAAGCCCCACTGCTAACTAAGTCACACAAAAAAGACTTCAAATGGACACAGTTGTGTTGCAAGTACCCACGATTTTGAGAACAGCCACAAGCCAGTAACTTTTTCAGTGCCTACCAGCAAGTCTGAGTTTGATTCAAAAAGCCTAAGTATATTAACCAAGAAGGTCAATCTAACAGAAAATATACCAAGGCCAATAGCCTTCCTATTATATTCTGATGTATTCTGTAAGATAGAAAAGCACAGTGCTAAAGCTAGTGGTGTGCCCTTTCTTTATCTGGGAAGGAGACAATTGTCTTTGCCTCATGGATCGAAGGTAGAGAGGACATTTGGTGTTGTCAGGACAAGTGAAACCAGAGAGAAAGAGTGAAACTTCAGCTGTTATTAATGAGAAGCATACGGGTCTAGAACAGGGATCAGCAACCTTTTCTGTAAAGAGCTCCACGTGGATACTTTAGGCTTTGTGGGCCAGCTGGTCTCCATTACAGCTACCTACCTCACCATCCAAGGCAGCCAGAGACAGTATGGAAACAAGAATCACTGTGTTCCAATAGAACGTGATTTACATAAACAGGCACTGGGCCAGCTTCAGCAGGCCATGGCTTGCCAAATTTCATCTAGAATTCTGTTTCCCTTCACTGAATGAGGTTAGGCTAGTTTATCTATGTGCTTCCAATCGAAATACATGGACCATTAACAACGATGGTAGCTGACATTCATAAGTGATTATTGATGGCATGTATGCGAGGATTCTCTCTTGAGCTTGCAGGAGCAGACATTTATCCAGCCCACTCTATCTGCCATCCCATCCCTAATTCTGGTCCATCATCTCTCACCTGGACTATTACAATGGAGTTCTCATAGATCTCTTCCTTCCCTGCTGCCCTGTCTCGTCAATTTTCGATACCAAAGTCTGAGTGGTATGAACTAAGCCATGCCATCCCTCTACTTAGAAACCTTTCAATGACTTCCCATGGCTTTTAGGATTACAACTCACATGTGCTCTTTGACCACAGAATCTAGCCTGGCAGAGCCCAATCCAATCTTCCTTCTCTACCAATGCTCCTGACTCTCTGCTGGATCCCTGACTCACTAACCCTTGCCATCTCAGCCCTTTCCATGACAATCCCTTCTCCTGCTTCTCATCTCTCTTTACTCGGGACTCATTTCTCTCCATCTCCATGGTCACATCCTCAAGAGAACCTCTGCTGACCCCTGACAAGGTCAGCTGCCCCACCCCCACCGCCTGTTATTTGTTCACTCATCCATTTGGACATTCATGAATAGTGCTCATTTCAGTGGATAAACGGTTGCTTGATTATCTGTCTAGTGCTTGGCTCCATTTTAGACAATTCAAGCTATGTCCCAGCCCTGGGTAGAGTCTCTCACAGAGTGAATACCATGTGAATGCTTGGTCAAAGAGCAAGGGAACTAATCAAAGCACCTTCACCTAAGGTATCATCCTGAACACAGGTTGGTTAGCAGAAAGAAGTGTCACAAGGAGGGGGAAACAGGGCATGACATGAAGCCTGCACAGAAGCATGGTAAGAATGACAGCTAAGTGCAAAGGAATGAGGAGATTCAATACATCCAGGCTGGTGGAACCAGCAGGTGAGTCCTGCAGGAAAACTGAACAAAGGGTTTACTTAGGCTGGGGAAGCACTTGTTTTTTTGGTGCCAGTTCTGGGTCTTGGAACTCAGTGCCTGGGCTCTGTCCCTTAACTTTTTCACTCAAGGCTAGTAGTGCTCTACCATTTGAACCATAGCTCCACTCCTGACTTTTTGGTGGTTAATTGAAGATAAGATTCTTAGGGACTTTCCTGCTTGGATTGGCTTTGAACCTCAGTCCTCAGATCTAAGCCTCCTACGTCACTGGGATTACAGGTGTAAGCCACTGGCACCGAGCTAGGACCAACACATTTTTTACCAAAGGCCACTGAAATGCTTTTGCTATTATTTTCTGACCTGTTAACCTGAGATCAGCTGTCTTCCTTTTAGCCACTTATGATCTTTGATATATAGTTTGCCAAGAAGCACTTAGATTTGTTTAATTCTGTTGCTCAATATCTTCAAATACCTACTCGCTGGATGGTATAGCACATGGATACCAGCTGATAGTTGTAGATTTGGACAGAAGTTTATCCCATGTAGAAAGCAAAGCTTTAAAACGCCAGTGTCCTTGCTCTGACATAGGAAGGCAAATGGGATAAGGCCGATGGCTTGAGATCCAGAATATGAATCCTGACTCCACCACCTATAGCTGTGGATTTTGTATAAATAACAAACCATGCTACAGCCCATCGACTCCTCCTATCAAATGTCCACCTCAGCAATTAGCTGTGTTGATTCCATGGTATTCTCCATAGCAAGAACAGCATAGGCACATTATAAGCACGTAGAAACTCATGTCACTATTGTCAAATCAGAGTCAGACTGTGTGGCCCAATGATAATGGCCCAATGATAATGGAAGGAGATAGAGGCCGGGTCAGGATCAGAAAGTGCTTTTTCTGCTTAGGTGTGATGTGGTGTTTGGACCATAACTATTATGGGATAAAGGAATGGGATTCAGCAAAGCATTGAACTGCCATTGAACTGTGGGCTTCTGCTGTCCAGAAGAAACTGCTCCCAGCTTCCTTTCAGGCTGTGATCCACTAAAAGGCTTGGGGGTTGGGGGAAGTGCCTTTGATTTCTGTTCCATCCACTCATAGACCCAGGACCTCCCGCCAATTTCTGATCTTTTGTCCCAAGTCACTTCATGAGCAGTCATAAATTGCTTTGAAGATAAAAGCACACATCACTACACCAGGATACCAAGATTATTTTAATAATCGAGCCTGCACATGTCTTCTTGATGTATGAGCTGTTCAAAATATTTGTCTTTTTTTTTTTAAAGTTCAGCTGTATGGGAAAAGTACTTGTGTTGCCTCTTGCGTTTACGCCTCCATATACCAACACAGCCAACATTGTTTGCCTTTTCTCCAACAAAAGAAATTGATGATTCTCTTGGGGATATGTTTCTGTTAGTCAAAACGCAACGACTTTTAGAGATACATACTTTAAAAAAATACTGAATTTATGGCAAGGCTTAAAAATGCCAATGAAATTCACTTTAATATGCAAAGGTCAACCAAGGTTAATGCACAATGAAAAAAATAGAAGACAGATATGACTCTATCACAGAATGGGCAGCTGTTGGGGAGGAAATCAGTGCCTTACCAGGCAGCCAAGACTTCTCTGCCTTGGGCTGAATCCTTGGACTTTTTAGCTGGAACTATTTTCCTCAGTCCTCAGTTTTCTCAGAAGTAGATCTGTCTTTCTGCAGGCACGCTGAGGTTAGACAAGGGCCTGAACCTGTCTCTATCAATTACAAGATCCAAGGGTATGGATCTCACCAGAAGTTCTCTCCCCTAAACTCCAAAAGGATTCACTGCGCCCCCTGCTGGGATGTTTTGCTCAGTGACCTCTCTGGCCGTGTTTCCTGTGTTGCTAAACTGTTTCCACACATGCCTTGCTTCCTTAATTAATTCATGTCCATCAGGGAAGGACAGAGTAACCTGATTAAATCCGTGTCGAGGAATTTCAGCTCCAGAATACCAAGGAGGATAGGTATCCTTTATGAGTCAGTCAACTCCTCAACGGCCTCTGGCATCTGTTAGACTTGACATCCCCTGGAATGTTTTAGCACTCTCCACAAGGGAAAAACATGTTCTAGAACATTCCCTGAGACATTTACTTGGGGATATCACCTCCACTCATAACAAAATCAATGAATATATTCAACGTCTTTGATGGACTTTTACAGAACCAACTGACCACTGCTATCCCTGTTCTTACTGTACCCCAATTCCCACCACATTGACATACACATGAACTTATGCAGGGAAAAATGAAGCCCGTAAGTCAGGCCAGGGCATGTGGATTTTATTTAAATCATATATTTCTAGGGAGGGGCAGTGACTTTCATCTCCAGACCCACAGGCAAGCTCTGGTTTACTAATACTTTTCCAGAAAGCGCTAATCTCATTTAGGGTGCACATGACTTGTCCTTCGATATGATCACTGTTATTGGATCCATAAACGGAGTCCACGTCTCTCCAGCCCTGCCCTACATGTGTTCCTGTAAAACTGCCCACATTGCTTTATTGATTATCCAAGGTTCAGTTATGCCAAAACGTAAGAGGGTAGCCAGGTGCCTTTTTCTCTCAGGGCAAAGCACAATCCACACAGCTGGCTTTGCAGGCAGTTTTGCACATGGGATGAGAAACGTCGACAGGTCCAGCCAAGTAATCGGCATGTGCTCCAGTCCCCACAGGCTGATGTGATGCCTGGCAGCAGTGGGCCTTCTCTCCAGATGTGCTCAGCTGCAGAGCCCAAGAAGACAGCCGCTCACCCATGCATAATTGATGACATAATAAAAGCTGCTCTGGCTGCAGGAGGAAATATGGTATGGCATAAATCACCCTGCCAGGGAGAACATGAAGTTGAGATCCAAAAATTTTTAAATGATGACTGCTCATTAAAGGCATCATCAGATAAGGCTTTCTTCCCATATTGCTAAACCTCTGAATAAGGAGGGTGAGAGTCTCTGCTTTAGCCACTGGAGAAGAAGGGAAGAAATCATGATGGGGACCCAGATGTGCCAGATGCACAGTTGCTGGTGCATCCTCCAGTTTCACACGGTACAGACTGCCTTAGACAAATTGGGGAAACTTACTGCTTTAGGCTATTCACACTGCTGGAACCAAATACTGTGAAGTGGGTAGCTTATGACCAGTGAACTCCACGGCTCACAGTTCTGGAAGCTGGGAGTCTGGGATGAGTGTGCTGGCATGGTCTGGCTCTGGTGAGGCCCCTTCCTGGTTCAGAGATAGCACCTTCTTGCTATGGCTTCACATTGCAATTAGGGCAGGGAAGCTCTCTGGAGCCCTCTTCATGAGGGCATTAACTCTATTCACAAAGGCTCCATTCTTGTGATCTAACCACTTCCCAAAGGCTCCACCTCCAAATGCCCCCACGCTGGGAATTAAATTGGAACATGTGAATCTGGGGGGAGAGGGGAGTTGAGCAGCATTTATTAGTTACCACAAAATGTGTGTGTGGGCACATGTAATACACAGGCAATAGCCCCAAGTCTTTCACCTTTAGCCCCTTCCCAACATTGCACAGATGAAACCAGACAAGGCCTGGGACCCCAAACTACTGAGTAAAGAAGGCTTGGAGTGGACCAAGAGCTGGGAGTTGCTCAGAGGAAAGCAGAGCAGCATGGGCAAACCCATGCAATTGGACAGGTAGGTGGGTGACCTGGTGTGAGACCATGAGAGTAGAGCCCAGAAACCTTACAGATGTATGGGGAAATGTAAAATGGCATCTCCCACTCACTATGTTCTATCTGATATAGCAACATGCATATTTTGACACTTGCTTACCCCTTTTCTCACCATGATGCCAAATCAAAGCATTGCACAGAGCTGTAGGTACTCCATGCACATCTGCGGGTGTCTCAGTCCAGGATGAGTGTCAGCTTTCCTTTGCTTTCAGAGCCTCTTCTCCTTCTACTTTTCTGTATGATTATTGAAATATAACTATGATATAAGGTCTAGCTCTGTTTACGCTGGTAACATCCCGTGACCAGTGTAACAGTATGTCACATGTCAACGTAACGTTGACAGCTTCTGAATGCCTTCTTATCTCAGAGAAATACTTCTTGGGTCACTTCCAGCCAGGATTCCAAACACATCCAGATTGTGTGAGTTGCGCCATCAAAAGCTATTCATTCATTGGCTGACCTTTCCATTTGCCAACACCTTCATTCCTTGGACAAGATTCACCTCTGCCTGACAGTCTACTAACTGAAGAATGAGTTGCTGGCTTCACGTGTGTGTGTGTGTGTGTGTGTGTGTGTGTGTGTGTGTGTGTGTGTGTGTGTGTGTGTTACTAGGGCTTGAACTCAGGCCTGGAGTACTCTCCCCTTAGCTTTATCACTCAAGGCGGCTACTCTACCATTTGACCCACGGCCCCATGTTTGCCTTTTCGTGGTGATCAATTAGAGGTAAGAGTCTTCTTGGGCTCTTCTGCCCAGGCTAGCTCTGAACTATGATCCTCAAGTCTCCCCTTCTGAGTAGCTAGGATTACAGGTGTGAACCACTGGCGCCCAACTGGCTTGACATGTTCCGCACAAAGCAAAACATTCTTTTTGCAAGGATGAAGACAACAGATGTTCTCCTAAGAGCAGGGCTCAGACCCTGCCAGGTTGTCTGGTTATCCGTTTCCTGCATGTTTCGGGGAGTCTGAGTCCTGCCTGGCCCTGGCCTGTCTGGAGAGCTCAGAGACTTTAGCACAGATTGTCTACATAGCAGCACTTGCCTTCCCTGAAAGCCATGGGAATCAAAGGGCCAGGCAAGAAATGCAATGTTGGGAGTTGTCTTAGAACCAGAGATATGGATAAAAGGGCCAAGTTGGGCAAGCACGGAGGGAAATCAATCCATGGCACAGCCCTCCCTAAGCATCATGCCAAATAGAGAAGGAACATTTCCAACAAAATATTTTTCCTTTTATTAAACCAAGTATTCCTGTTCAGGCTGAAATCTAATTATCTATTAATTTCTAGTCTCATTAAGGGATAGCAGGAAAGGGGAGAGAGGGTCAGCCCTTCAGGCTCTTTGGCTAGGAGATTTCTCGATAAGCTCTTCCTTGCATGCAGGGAGAGAGGCAAGGCAAGGATCTTGGTAGGCTGATAAGGGGCCTCACTGATGAAAGGCTGGATGGTTACATACTTGCTTTCCACGGACGGCTGTCTGTCTTATTTTATCTGTCTCTGTTTATCTGCCGTTATCAACACAGAATACTACTGTGACTGAATAATTAATGAAGCATAGAGATTTGCTCTTATAGTTATGCATGCTGAAAGTCCAACATCAAGTATCTCCTATGGGCAGAGAACTTCATCATTCCATGGTGGATGTCAGAAGAGCAAGAGACAAAGGAGGTCAGATTCACTCCACACCGCATCTTCTCTGTATGATAAGGAGCCTAGTCTCCTGACCACTGAGAAGGAGCAAACGCTCAAGACCTTATCTCCAATTTATCAACACTGTTTCACTGGGGATCAAACTTCCATACATAGACTTTGGGGGACACATTAGAGCCATAGTAAGGGGGAAGACTTAGGAGGTAAGGTGATCAGCTTGCAGGTCTTGCCCTAACTGAAACACTCTTTTTTTTCTTTTTCTTTGTGCCAGTCTTGAGGCTTGAACTCTAACCCTGGGTGCTGTTCCTGAGCTTTTTGTGCTCAAGGCTAGTGTTCTATCACTTGATCCACTGTTCTTCTTCTGGCTTTCTTGGTGGTTAATTGTAGATAATAATCTCAGGGTATTTCCTGTCTGAGCTGGCTTTGAACAAGCCTCGATTTCTGCTTCCTGAGTAACTAGGATTACAAACGTGAGCACCTGGCACCCAGCAGCGGTGCTCTTGATATAGGAACATCTTTCAGGTGCCAGACTTATGTGAGATCCTCTCAGGATGTCAAGATGCTAACCATGATTATGGTTAGCCAGAGTTTTAGATGATTTCTCTTTCTTTCTCTCTCCAGATTATCCTCATTTTCTTTTTTTTTGGTCAGTCGTGGGGCTTGAACTCTGGGCCTGAGCACTGTCCCCCAGCTTTTCAGCTCAAGGCGCGAACTCTACCACTTGAGCTACAGTGCCACTTCTGTTTTCTGGTGGTTTATTGGAGATGAGTTTCACGGACTTTTCTGTGGCTTTGAACCTTGATCCTCAGATCTCAGCCTCCTGAGTAGCTAGGATTACAGGCGGGAGCCACCGGCGCCCGGCTTATCCTCATTTTCTATAATGACTATAAATGATTTTGTTACTGTAAGTTATTTAAATGACTATTTTTTCTATTGCCTAGTAAGTACAAGGTCCGGAGAGCTGAATCCTCAGACTTGAAAATTAATACATTTTTAATTAACTGAATGAATTCCAGAGAGCTGTGAAGCAGCCCTCATGTATGTTTATCTTTTACAAACCCCATCTCCCACCTTATGTCAGAGCCTGGCTTGCTCCCACTATTCTTTCAGTATTACGTTCCAGAATATTGGTTCCTGTGTGTGAAGTGGGTTCAGTGAGTGGCTCACACCACTCTGGTTATTATCATATAGTTTACGTGGTCAGGAATTCAGCTGGGCCTTGCTGCATTGTCCTCTACTTCATGGTCTTTCATGAGTCTAATGTTGGGCTGTGTCTCATTGGAAGCTTGGTAGGAGATAGGTCTAATTCTAAGCTCATGTATTTGTGGGGGGCAGGGGAGAGATTCCATTCCTTGTAGGGTACTAGGCTGAGGGTCAAACTGACCTGCTAATGGTACCTGCAGGCTGCACTAAGTCCTTGTCCATTGGCCTTCAGCACCTAGTAGCTTACTCCATCAAAGCCGGCGGAGAGAGGCAAAGCAGTCTGCTAGAGGTACAGAAGTTACAATCTTGTGTGACACCACTACAAAGATGACCTACCTGTGCCATCTCCTACTAACTAGAAGCGGGGCACAGGTTCCACCCACAGTTAGAGGATGGTCTACACAAGTCCGTGGACATCAGGAGATGGGGATCGCTGGGGAGCCATGTGAGAGTTTGTCTACACAGAAAGGGGTCACTGGCATCAGCATTACAAGCTTTGATAGGAGCACCAGATTACCATGGCCATCTCATTACAGATGTACTCCTGGCAGAATTGTTACTTTTTATACTTAATAAATACAATAACAAAAGTGCTTTCCACTTTTATCAAAATGTGGACTAGAATGAAAAATGTTAACTAAAACCAGAAGAAATAACTTAAAATTGTTTTCATGTCTGCATACATTTCCATGGCCAAGAAGTAAGAAGGGCCAGCAAAATTTTAAATGATAAAAATATACCTTCTCTGAATATAATTTAATGAATGTAAATAAAATACAAAGATATTAAATTCCCAGCAGCTAAAGGGAATATTTATTTATATGGATAATACATAGCATCAGATCACTTACATATTTATGTTTATATATGTTTGTGTATAGATTAGAAGACAGTTGCTTTACAGAATTCAGTTAATCAAATCCAGATTTGTGTTACCAAAGGATAAAACCCATCAGTGCCATGATAACGTTGTTAAGAAACATTCCTAGGATTTTATACCAAATAAATTATTCTGCATGCTTCTCTTCCAAATCGCATGCACTATTCTAGAGAAGACTAATTGCTTGTGGGTTTTGTTTTGTTTGTTTTCGGTATAGGACATGGAGCCCAGGGCCTAGGATATGTCAGGCAAATGCTTTCCCACTAAACCACACCCCCAACCTCTCCAACTTCTCAGTCATCTTACACTGTTCAGGATTCAGTCAGCCTGGGGTGGGGTTCTGCTTCATACAGTTACATGGAATATCACTGGCTATGTACAACCAAACCCAGGTTGAAAGAGCAAAGGGAGAACTGTTTGGGAGGAAAGAGGAAGAAAAGTGGTGCACCTAACACGTGATGGACAAAATGTGGCCATCATGGCATTGTTTTTGTTCCCATAGTGCTTGGGCCCCTGCTGACATGCTTGCTTTTGCTCAAATACCCTGCCTTGGGTGCCTGCTCTGCCAATAAAAACAGTGAGGTGGTGTGCAGGATCAGCACAAAGCCCATGCGGGGAGATACGGGAGGACTCTCAAACTAGCAAAGCTGCTCTCTGAGAGGACCCCACTGGACTCCTCTTTAGGCCTCTCTCCAGATGGAAGTTTCTCTACTTTCCCTCATGTTTTTCCTTTTACTTTCAAGTAAACTTACTCTGTTTACCTCAAACACTTTCCTGTCTTAAAAGACAGGAATTAAGATTCTTTAAAGAGAAGAGGAAATGAACCAGCCCCTAGATGGTATCAATATCACCGACTATAATATTCCTATTTGCTGGTTTGTGGATATGTATGATGAGGGTTTAGCCATTTATTCTAGAATTCTTTATTATGATCTTGATTAACCTGAATGGAACTATTGTGATAAATTTTCTATTGTCATCTGGTTTTTTATTGGATATTGGTCAGCCAGAGCCCCATATTGTTTGAAGTACAGGTGTCCCTGTCCAACTGACTTGGGTTTTAAATAAGATGGATAATAGCAAATAAAGAAATCTGGAAGCCGGGTGTGGGTAGCTCACCCATGTAATCCCATCTACAGAGGGGGCTGAGATCTGAGGATCGCAGTTTGGAGCCCACTCGGGCAGTCTGTGAGACTATTTCCAATTAACCACTAGAAAACTGGAACATTCTCTGATCTGCCCTGAGACATTTACATGGCAGGCATGAGAGGCAGATCTTGGTATCTTCTGTTAGCCCTGGAGGCTTCAAGGACTAGAAAACCCCCTCACACTTTGAATTCTCCTCCTCGATTTTACCTCTTGAATTTTTACTCTTCATTCAATCTTAGTTTGGGGGCAGCTTTAGTTTCTCAGAACAATAACTATACCAGCTGGATGGCAGCCAAGTTCCACAGGCCCCATCATCGCTTAATCTTTCCATCTGCTGGCAGGGCTTGGTGAGGAGTGGCTCACCAGAGAAAGAAAGGGAAGTGAAGCTGTGTGTCAAGGAGAGTTTGCACTGGGTAAAAGCTGAATGGGTGGCATCCCTGCTCTGGAAAATAAACCCCACAGAGCCTGGTTGTCCTCCAATAGAATTCACGATCCTCCATGGCCACAGGGATGCAATCATTACCAATGAATCATTGTCTAGTGAAGAGTTAGAAAGAACTCTAGGAAGGGCTGAGATTGTAGGTCTGCTCTTAAGCATTTGCCATTTATACCCAGCTTACGTAAGTTTTTAAAAAGCATCTGCTATTGTTTCTGAGCCTCACAGGTGGAAAGGGCTCCTCTTAAATTCAGCAATTATTCTTCCATTTCACCCTCCTTGTTATCACTCCATATCTGCAAGATTAATCCCAGGCACTTTTCCATAGAAAATAAGTTTTATATTCCCCTTCCTCTCCACCCAGCCTCCCAAGAAAGTGCAAATGTGTGTATATTTGCATTACCACCTCCTATTCCAATAAATCTACGCATTTGTTCTTTCTAGGAGGTTCCTGATCTCTATGAAGCCTTAGGATGGAACAGATCATTCCTGGCTACCACCCCCTCTTTATTGAAAATGGACATTATAAGAACTCTTTCCAGGCCTTTCCTCAAGACGTAGCAGTGTCTTCTCAGTCACTATTCTGACTTCCTCTCCACAGACTTCCATGGACCACATTGGAAAAGGATTCAGTCTATGTAGTTTTATTTATTTACTTATTTTATTTATGTGGTACAGAGACTTTGAACCCAGGTCATCATGCATGCTAGGCAAGCACTCCACCACTAAGCCACATTCCCAGTCCCAGTCTGTACAGTTTTGACTATAATCAGTGTGTGTGTGTGTGTGTGTGTGTGTGTGTGTGTGTGTGTGTGTGTGTGTGTGTGTGTGTGTGTGTGCATGTACTGGGGCTTCACACCCTCATTTACATTCAAAGCTGGTGCTCTACCATTTGAGCCACTTTTCCAGTATTTTTTTTTACTGTTTAAATAGAGATGAGAGTCTCACCAACTTTTCTGCCCAGGTTGGCTTGGATTCATGATCCTATCCCATCCTCAGAACTCAGCCTCCTAAATAGCTAGGATTATAGACACGAGCCCAGCACCCAGTGGGTAGTCATTTTTATCCAGGAGGGCATTGGTGTGGCTTATAGGGCTTTACCTATCACATTATACAGAAGACCCAAACCAACATCCATTTCCAAGAAGAGATTTCAATTTGGCTCAGATGCTCAGTACAAGGGTTTGGGTGAGGTGTCAAAGCATCGTGTTGTCATGAGGATTCTCCATGAAAAGACAAACCAGAGTCCTGTGAAAGGCCTGGCAATGCAGCGCAGCCTCAGTGAGGCCCTGGGTTCCATCCCAGCGCTCCCCAAACACAAAATAAAAGCATGATGAATGTATCGTATCTGGCATATTTATCCTAAAACTTGGCATGAAACTGCTGCCTTGGCCACGTACTTTTTTTCTTCTTCAAAAAATACAGCTGGGTATCAGTGGCTCACATCTGTAATCCTAGCTACTCAGGAGGCTGAGCTCTGAGAATTGTGGTGCAAAGCCAGCCTGGGCAGGAAAGCCTATGAGACTCTTATCTTCAATTAACTACCCAAACTCAGAAATGATGTTGTGGCTCATAGTAGAGTGCTAGCCTTAAACACAAAAGTTCAGGGACAGTGCCCAGGGACTGAGTTCAAGTCTTGGGACTGGCACAAAAAATAAAAGCAAAAAACTAGAGTGTCTATCTATCTATCTATCTATCTATCTATCTATCTATCTATCTAGTCTATCCATCTATTTCTATATATACATGGAGAGAGAGAGAGAGTGTGCATGTGTGTGTGTGTGTGTGTGTGTGTGTGTGTGTTTGTATGTGTACTCTTAAGAGGTGCAAAGGCTAAATACTATAGTTTGTAAGGAAGGTCAATGCTGGGAATAGACTTTGGTGAAAGTATTTCAGATTTTTTTTTTCCTCTGCTTAAACTAAGATTGGGATGAGATTTTAGATTTCAAAATGAATCCTTTCCCCAGCAACAAGATTTATTATGTATCACTTAGAAAGACCACGGCTTGAAAACATTAAAAAAACCCACAGGGAACATTTACCCAATGAATCACACTCTGCCTGGATAATAAGAGAAATCAATCAAGTAAGCATTGGTTTTTCCCTTAACCATTTGGACAATTCAGATAACAGCACATTGTGGCCACAGTCTAGTTTTTCTTTCCTATTTTTTTTCTTCAGAATTTATTTGAATTTGTTCTGAGGCAGGAAATGAATGTCTGCAAAGATAAATGAAAAGAGAATGATTTTAGCAAACAGACTAGGAATCCATTTTCTAAGTGATCCACCTCCCCCACCAAGATTCACTGGTCCAAAGATTTAATCCCTCCCTAACTGAGAACCTTCCAGATTCCTTTGCTCAATTGTGGATAGTGCCTGGATTTTCTCTTTGAATGCCAAAGGAAGAAGTTAATTAGCCTTGAAGTACCTCTCAGCCTGCAAAACAGCCAAGGACAAAGAATTTGTAAACAGATTCTATGAATTTCAGGCTTGCTCTAAGCCACACTGTGGGCTGTGGAATTCACGTTCCTCACACCTTATCTGAGCCAGTCTGATGGTAGCTGCCATTCCCACTTGCCATTCCAGAGCTGGCCTGGGACTAGTTTTCTTTGGCCCAGCCTGAGCCCCCTACACAGCTAGTTCCATGCTTTGAATTCCCTACACTTTCAAAGCTCTTAACTTTCTTCCTTCTTTCCTTCCCTTCCTTCCTTCCTTCCTTTCTTCCCTCCCTCCCTCCCTCCCTCCCTCCCTCCCTCCCTTCCTTCCTTCCTTCCTTCCTTCCTTCCTTCCTTCCTCCCACTCTCTCTCTCTCTCTCTCTCTCTCTCTCTCTCTCTCTCTCTCTCTCTCTCTCTCTCTCTCTCTCTCTCTTCTTCCTCTTGTTTTCCCTTTATTTGTGATCATATTGGGTGCAAACTCAATACCTGGGCACTGTCTGTTAGCTTTTTCACTGAAGGCTGGTACTCTACCAGTTGAGCCACAGCTCTACTTTTAATTGGAGGTAAAAGTGGCACAAACTTTCCTGACAGGGCTGGCTTCAAACTGTGATCCTCAGACCTCAGCCTCCTAAGTAGCTAAGGCTATAGACATGAACCCTAGGTGCCCAGCTACTGTTAACTTACAACTGGAGAGACACTAGTGTACAGAAATCCCAACAGTGGTAACAACTAAACTGGTCGGTGTTCACCTTTGCCCTCTGGCAGCCCAAATTGTCAAGTTAATTGTTAAAGTTGAGCATCCTTTAAGCACAGACATGCTACTTCAAGCATTTGTGAAAATATCTTGGTGTCTGACAGCCCATGCTTAGGATGATTGATTCATCTCCATGTGCAAAATTGGGGGTCTTTTGTTACAGCAGCACATCCTGGGTCAAAGAGGAATGTGGAACAGCTCAGAAAAACTTCCTGCAAGAGGTTTCAGAGGGGCCTGATAATTGGAAGTCATTCCAGAAGACTTTTAAATGGTTCTCATGATGTATACGTAGAACAAAAGTGGGTACATTTATACGGTAAGTATTTGATACGTTTTCTCTACCCATTCAATAATTAAAAGGCAACAAGTTTAGTTGAAGTGAAAGGAAAGCCATGAAAGAAAGTATGGAGGCTCAAAGAGGAGTCCAATGTGGTCCTCTCTGAGGGCACTGGTTGCTTGATGGATTGGTTTACCCCACTCTGGAGCTGTTCATGAGTGGAGTGGGCACCCAGAACGTTATGGGAAGATGAAGTTTTTGAGCAGGAGCCCATGTCAGGATGAGAACAAAACGATGGAACACATGTAATTGACCATATACTATGTCCACCACTTTTTATCTCTATCCCTCTCCCTCCCCCCCCAACCCCAACGACACATATATGAATAACTAAGGACTGAAGAGTTGGCCAAGAGAAAGATGACTGTACTATCTAGGCTTCCAGGAACCAACGTAAATTGGTAATGCTCTCTGGGTCCACAATGTGTCATCCTCTTAGAAGGACAATTATTCAGACAGGTAGAAAGGAAGAGAAGGAGAAGCCCCTGTTTCCAGGGTTAGTGAGCAGGTCACTAATTGTCCCTCCCCCCCAACCTCCTCAGGATTGAAGCAGTCCTGGATGTGACTCCCTCCGTGTTAACCCAAGAATGTCCTGGTGTTGGCCATCCCACCTGAGAATGAGCCGGTCCATCAGGCTCTCCTGGCATGAAGCCTTCTATCTGCCCGGCAGGCGGACCACAGTTGGAGTCATACATTTATTCTGAGCCCCATCATTACAAGGTGCCATGGTGCTGGCTGACCTTAGGGTTCTGGAAAACTGTTGCCTCAGCATTTCAAAATCACCTCAAAGCTACAGGGCATGGGAGATGGAACACCAAAAAGGGAGGCGAAACTTTCCCAGGGAGAACCCATCCAATGCTGTGGCTTCAATTTTTCTCAGGCTGCAGATGAAGAAGAAAACATGAGGGAAAGCGTTTGGACAGCCCTGGGAAACAGAGGCTCAAGCTGTATTTCCCCTGCAGGGCTGGTTTCTAGGCACGTAATGGGCATGCCAGGTGGCGTCCCATCCCCCCACGAGGGAAGTCTGCATCACCAATGGGCTTTGCCTCTGTACCTGGCTAGCTGCCTTGGCCTCCATCTACCTTGAACCTTTCCAATTAGTTTTTAAGAAAAGTCCTTAAGCCAGGTGCTGGTGGCTCACGCCTTAATCCTACCTACTCAGGAGGCTGAGATCTGAGGATCACAGTTCAAAGCCAGCCATGGCAGGAAAGTCTGTGAGATTCCAGTTAACCACCAGAAAACTGAAAATGGAGCTGTGGCTCAAGTGGTAGGGGGCTAGCCTTGAGCTGAAGAGCTGAGGGACAGCGCCCAGGCCCAGAGTTCAAGCCCACAACCGACAAAAAGAAAGAAAGAAAGAAAGAAAGAAAGAAAGAAAGAAAGAAAGAAAGAAAGAAAGAAAGAAAGAAAGAAAGAAAGAAAGAAAGGAAGGAAGAAAGGAAGGAAGAAAGGAAGAAAGAAGGGAGGGAGGGAGGGAGGGAGGGAAGAAAGGAAGGAAGGAAGGAAGGAAGGAAGGAAGGAAAGCCCTTGGACTGATCCTTGGCAAAAGACATACAACGTTAAACTAAATGAGACTATATTCATGGTGGCCTTTATCTAGTATTGTAGTTAAGAAACAAGCTCTCTCCCCACCCTCTCAAGACACTCCCTTCCTTTTATAACCAGTGCTCTAACACAGATATCCTGTGCTGGAACAGAATGTTCCATGCCAACAGAGCCCTTCGTCTTAGCAGAGTACATAAACAGAATGACATTTGCTGCTCTACCACAGAATTCCTCCATCCAACTCCTCCAGTCATTCCCCTTGGAAACCTGATAGGCAAGGCTACTCAGGCCAGAGAATGCTGACCCCTGGTGGCCATTCTCCCTGCCCCCCCCCACCTTAGAGACCGGACAGGGGAGGGGGGGCGGAGGAAGAGGGTTCACACTCCTGCCATATTAATCATATTAATTATGAGGCACAAGGTTCATTCTTCACCTTGTATTGCACAGATTTCTTACAAAATTCCAACTAAGAGAATTTTCTAGATTTCTTTTAGAGAAAGTAATAGAACTTACAGCACGGAGTGCTTCAGCAGAAAAGTGTCTTGAGATTGTGAGTGGGCTATGAGGGCGACAAGAAACACTTTAACATCTTGCTTCTTACATATTTTTCTTCTTAAAACATTTTGTGAATCGGGAGATGCGGTGTAAGTGTGTCAAGTAGTAGAGAGCTTGCCTAGCAAGCTTGAGAATCCCCAGCAACCAGAATCCTCAGTACCACCAAAAAGAAACAAACCAATAAATGTGGGAAATATATATATATTAAATATGTATATGTATGCAAGCTTTAAGAAGAAACAAAAATTTCTTTGCATGAAAGGGAGGATCTGGAAATCATCATGTTAAGTAAAATAAGCCGGATTGAGAAAAACAAATAGCACATGTTTTCCCTCTCATATGTGAAACCTAGACCTGAAAAATGAAGAATAACTTGAGTGGTGGGATGATATTAAAGGAGAACTAGTGGGAAGAAGAAAGGTGAAGGAGATGAAGAAGGGTGGACAGGACCACAGTACTACTCACATATGTGTGGTAACAGAACAATGAAACCTGTTAAGATTGTTTATAAGGAGGGGTGCAGGAAAGATGAGAAAGAATGAAGGTAAGAGGAAGTGGATTTCATCAAACTACATTAGATGCACCTTTTAGAAAGATCACAATGAAACTCCTTTGTATAATTAACACATATACTGATAAAAAGAGGGAATAAAAACAATATTTCAATTCCTACCTTTCTTGAAAGGAACTTGCCAAATTATAAAAGAGGGGTGCTGGGTGCCAGCACTCATTCCTATACTCCTAGTTACTCAGCAGGCTAAGATCTGAGGATGGTGGCTCAGAGCCACCCTTTGTAGGAAAGTCTGTAAGACCCTTATCTCCAATTAACAAAAAAAGCTGAAAGTGAAGTAGTGGCTCAAGTGGTAGAGCACTAGCCTTGAGCACGAAAATTCAAGGATAGTGCCCAGGACTTGAGTTCATGCCCCAGACCTGGCATGAAAGAAAGAATGAAAGAGAGAGAGAAAGGAGGGGGGAAGGAGGCAGGAGGGAAGGAAGGAAGGAAGGAAGGAAGGAAGGAAGGAAGGAAGGAAGGAAGGAAGGAAGGAAGGAAGGAAGGAAGAAAGAAAGGAAAGAAGGAAGGAAGGAAAAGAAGAAGAATAGCTTCTAAGGAGGCTGAGAATCCCAATTCACAGCCAGCTAGGATTTGTCAGGCAGACAAATATGAGAAATTCTTACCTTTAATTAACTGGCAAAAAAGGGCCATAAATGGAGGTGTAGTTCAAGTGGTAGAGCACCAGCCTTGAGCAGAGAAAGCTAACCAAGAATGAGCTGCCCTAAGGCCAAGCCTTAGTACCATCACAAAAAAGAGGGAGAAGTTGTTCTCATATGGGTAAGTGAGTCCCAATCAACATGTCCTTGGATCCAGGCAAAAGCTATCACCTGCATGTTTCCCATAGGGTGTCTGTGTACAGAAGATAGAGGTGCAGTTCCTGACATTGAGAAACCACATCTGGTAAAAGATAAGCGAACGGTATGATAAAATCTGTATGTTAGAATTATGAAGACCCAGACAGAGCAGGGCACCTGCCTGGGCAGAGGTGGAGGTATGGTGAAAGAAGTCTTCTCAGAAGGATTGAGCAGAATCTCAAAGGACAAGTGACCTTAGCTATTTAGAAAAGAGAGAAAGACATTCCAGACAGGCTTCCTGGCCTTCAAAAGGCAGGACATTCCATCAAAAGGCAAAAGCCAAGCCAAGCCCCACAGGCCTGGGGTGCCAGCTGAAGAAATTTAGATTTTAGTCTGTGAACACTGGGAGTTTATTTTCAAGGATTTGGGGGAGTTATATGATCAGACTGAATTTTTTTCCCTGTCCTGAAGCTTGAACTCTGGACTTGGTCCCTGTCCCTGAGTTTTTGTGCTCAAGGCTAACACTATACCACTTGAGCCACTGTGTTAGCCAGTGTTAGCCTTTCTGTGAGTCACTGGAGATAAGAGTCTCATGGACTTTCCTGCCCAGGCTGGCTTTGACCTGTGATCCTCAGATCTCAGCTTCCTGAGTAGCTCAAATTACAGGCATGAGCCACTGGCTCCCAGGTGGATTAAAATACACACACACACACACACACACACACACACACACACACACACACACACACACACACAGAGCTAATTGGGGACAAGAGTCTTGGAGAAAATAAACCAGCCAGGTTCCTTCCTCAATGGTCTAGATAAGAAGGGCTAGAACTAAATGGTGATAGTCGGAGTAGAGACTGAGCAACAAAATCATTTGACATTCAGTGGTAGAGTTAATAAGACTCTACAGAATGTGGGTTTTGGGAGGTGGCAAGGTAAGAGCACCTGGCAGCACCCCTTGGCAGTAAGAAAGCCCGGTAAATCCCTGTCAACAGAGGGTAAGTCCTGGGGAGGTGTGGGAGCAGAGAGCAGGGCGTGGATCTGGGGTTTGTTGGGATGGGAAGTGCTCCATTGTGATTCCAGGCTAGGGAAAGGAAGTGAAGAGACTGGAACCCAGCAAGTGTCTCCATGTTCAAGTTTAAATACCCTGATGGGGAAGTGCCGCGGACCGGGTTCTGTCGGGACTACAGAGGATACCTAGGGGAGGAACCTGGAATAGGATGGGGAGATGGCAAACAGACAACTCACACACATTAGGAGTGGATGCTGAGTGCTGAGTGCTGAGTGCGATTTAATGCAGAGGATAACAAACTTTTATAGCAAGGAGTCTCCATAAGAAAGGGCAAAAGGTTACATAATCTTGCTGCAGGGCTTCATCCTTGGGTGGTCACCAGCTGGTCGCCTGATAGGCACTTGTTTCCGGCTTTACCTCTATTTTTAAGAAATACAATGGGTTTCGATGATTGTCACCAATTAACCACTACTTTATTCTATAGAGGCCTTAACTGTCCCATTAAGATCTTTCCTGTTCCTTCTTTAATAGTAAGCACCAAGGAGACTTAGATTTAGCAAGTCTCTTAGTAAATGAGGAAGTTCTTTCTCCTAAGTAGTTATCTCAGCAATTGCCATACATTCTTTCTGTTCTAGCCGCGCCTACAACTTTTTGTAAATCTTACAAACAATTCCTTCTGCTGAAGTGACTTTGTGAAACCCCCAATACTTTTATATTTGCTTATGGCTTGTCTACTAGCCTCCATAAGAGGCGTTTCAGGGTAGCACTTAACTCTGGTGAGTTAGTCATATTTTTAAGACACTCATCAGATATTGGAGTCATCAACACTCTTAAGAAAGAGCTTTGAATAAGGGAACGTTGACAATGAGTAAGTACAATGAGCAGTAGAAACAGTAAAAGATTAATAGGCACTCTTATACAGTGAAGAAAGGCAGAAACACATCTTTTCCCAGGGGTTTTTCCAGCCTTTTCCCAGGAGTAGGCCTCTTAGAAGCCCTATTCTCCGAGGTAGACTTCGGTGAAGTCCCAAAACTTGGAGATAGGTTTCTGTAAAGCCCCATTCTCTGAGGTAGACTTCGGTGAAGTCCCAAAACTCAGAGATAGGTCTCGAGGCCCCTATCATGGTCTGATAGATGGTTTCCCATGCTAAGCAGACTCTACTGGGGTCGGCGTGGCAGGGAAGTGGTCCAAGGAGGCCTCCAAACACGTTGATGTTCCAAAGAAAGTCTACCTCTGGGTCAGCTGATACCTAGCTCAAACTGGGAGAGGTACTGGAGAAGCGCATTATATGAGACTCACTCAAGAAACATCTGAGCAGTCCTAGGGTTTGCCTTCCAAAAGTACCTGCTCAGGACAAAAAGCCAGTCAGAACTAGTAAGTTTAGGAACATGAAGCACATGGCTAAATACTTAGGTAGCAGCTGGACACCTTTAGGTCTGGGTTTCCTATGTAATCAGAAGACAGGGGGAGCAGTTTTTCCCAGAGCTTCTGTATTTCTACCATATCCAAACACTTGCCTTCTGGAAACAGCTTCCCATGTAAACAACTGCACAAGCTTGGGTGGTTTGGACCAAAAGGAATCTCCAGCCGCACATCCAGCATTTGCATCTTGACTGAGGTTCAACAATTCTACCTTCTGCCCTACATGCCTTTTGCAACTAAATTTTCCCTGAAAATATGATAGATTGTGCTCACCCTCTTTCCCTTTTATCAGGAAACCTCCTACCTGAAGCCACAGGCTGAATGGGCTGATTAGCAGCCTCCTGGACGCCTGCCTTGTGTGTTCTTAGCAGATGAGGTGTATGGGTGTCCAGTGTCAGATGTGTTTGCTCCCAGGCCCATTTCTGCCAGATGCACTGGCCATAATGATTACACAATAAAATAATAATACATTAACTGATAAAATGGGAGTGCAGCAAAGAGTAGTTTCTATGAAATACCTCTAATACCCGGAAATGCTCCATAATAGCGAATCAATAAAAGAATTACTTGGCTCTTGAATTATAGATTAGGAAGAAAATTGAAAAAGAGAGAAATAACAGACCATTTAAGAAGGATCCTGTATACAGATGCTCACAGGGCCTTGCTGGTTACCTTGGTTTAGGACTTTTAGCTTCCCAAACCATAAGGAAATAAATTCTTGTTGTCTTTAACCACCCATTTGGTGGTATTTTTGTTACAGACACTCTAAGAAACCAATATAAAGAAGCAGAGAAAGGAAGGGAGGGGGAAAAAAACAGAAGGCAAATAGGAAATGGGTTAAAGGGCACCAAGCATTTGGATAGGAGAGAAACTGGATTTCTTTGAGTTGAAGAGTGAAAAGAAAATGAAAAAATGGCGAGACTTAATAATACTTAACAAGAAGTTAAGAGCTGGAATAGCAGTACTGTCAATTTGGATAAAAACCTCCAACCAAGACCTGAGTACCAACTAGTTCAGACTACACTGAAGCTAAACTGGACAGATCATTTGAGTAATTCAGACTGGACCAGAAGTACGCTTCCAAGGTTTGATTATGTGCTACACATCTGTAACTCCAGAAACTCAGAAAGTTGATATAGGAGGATCATGGTTCAAGGCTAGTTACGACAAAAGCATGAGACTCTATCTGAGAAACAAAACTGGGGATGTTGCTCAAGTGGTAGAGTTCCTGCCTAGCAAATGCAAGACTTTGAGTTTAATCTTTCTAAGACCTCACACTGACTCTCACTCAGGACAGTATTCTTAGACAGGATTGTCACTTTGGACACCAGCAGGGTCTGAGAGAGAGAGAGAGAGAGGGGGGGGGGAGAGAGAGAGAGAGAGAGAGAGAGAGAGAGAGAGAGAGAGAGAGAGAGAGAGAGAGAGAGAGAGAGAGAGAGGAGTCACCAGCAGTGACTTTTCTTAACAAGAGGATAGAGCTATTTTTTGGGGGGAGGGGGTCCGGTCGTGGGGCCTGAACTCTGGGCCTGGGCACTGTCCCTCAGCTCTTCAGCTCAAGGCTAGCACTCTACCACTTGAGCCACAGCACCACTTCCGGCTTTTTTCTTTTTGCTTATGTGGTGCTGAGGAATCGAACCCAGGGCCTCATGCATGCAAGGCAAGCGCTCTACCACTGAGCCACTTTCCCAGCACAGGATAGAGCTATTTTTAACATTGTATTTCTGTACTGCATTTGGATCCCAGTCATAGGAAACAGATGAGTGCTTCCTTCAGCAGCACAATAGTAAAATTGGAGAAGATTAGCATGGCCCCTGGGCAAGGATACACACAAATTAATGAAGCATTCCATATTTTGTCACAGCTCCCAAGAAGGTGGATAACATGGCAAGAACTACCAAACACCTCTCAGTCCTAACTCTCAATATTAATGGACTTAACTCTCCAATTAAGCAACAGGAAACTGATGACAATTCACATGGTTCTGATCTGAATTTTTTAAAAATCTTTTTTGCATTGTTTACCCTTGATTTGGATATTTAAATAGATACGGTTAATTCAATGAAGAGCAGTTAAAAGCCTTGAATAATTACAGACAAATGCTGAATGATAAAAACAAAAAAAGCACAGATCCAGTTGGAATTCCAATAGGCTGTGCAATCTGCTGAAAAGAGAGAGGAACATTTATCAAAAGATGCTACACCTGGGTGGAAGGTGTGAGTTGTAAACAGTTCTTCTCATTGTGTCTTCTGCATCTTTCTCTGAATAGATGCACTGAGTATTTGACATCCATCATTAGCCTTCCCTTTCATTATGATTTTTTCAACTTTGATAAGTTCTTATTTGTTTATAGAATTTGCATTTCTGAATGCTTGTTTTGTTTTCTTTAGGTTCCAGATGAAATCTTATTCCAGGTTTACCAGCCAAGACAGCTGCGTCACTTCAACAGACTATTAGAAGTCTTTCAATCACCTTATTCTGAAGCAGACCTCATAGGTTTGTTGTTTTTAGGTCTTTGTGCTCTTGCTCAGCATTGAATTTTTAATTTTTGAAATTAACTTTGAACTATATATAAAATAGAAACATTATAGACATGATGTTAATGGAGTACTATTGTTATCTGACTAAAAATTTTGAAACTATGGCTTGAACTCAGTTTTGTGCTTATTAAACTTACTTTCTTGCTTAATTGGCACTCTACAACTAAAGCCATGCCTCCCAATTGGCTGTGTGTGTGTGTGTGTGTGTGTGTGTGTGTGTGTGTGTGTGTGTTTTCTCCAAGGTAATGTCTTACAATGTATCTGCCCTCTATAGCTCTGAACCTCAATCTTCAGAGCTCAACTTCCTGGATATCTAGGATTACAGGTATGGCTCTGACCGTATTTTTTTTAAACCATGCTGACATAGAAAAAACAATATTTTTCCTATGACTTCATGCTCATTTTTTATGTTAAGAAAATACTTCATATACTAATTAAAATCGTAGTACCTTTATCCAAATAGAATTTCTTTTCTATAAGATATGTAAGTATATGCTATAGTAATGATATGTGAGAGAAGGTAATGAAATTCTACCTCAGAGATTTCAAAGTGTGAATATGTATGTGTGTGTGTGTGTGTGTGTGTGTGTGTATAAGCACACATGTGTGCTAGTTTTGTTTAATATTTGTTGTTCACTTCACTTAAAAATGTATTACTGAGTTGTACAGAGAGATTATAATTCCATGAATCAAGTAATGAGCATAATTCTTCTTGGACAATGTCAACCTTTGCTTTGCTTTCCCTCAGTTTCCCACTCTTGACCCTGCCTCTAAGTTGCATAGTTTATTTTGTGCATAGGGTATATTGAATACCATGACTGCATTTGTTCAACCTTTCTCCCTTCATTTCTGGGATCCCCTTTTGCCTCCCCTGAAAGACCAAAAAAAAAAAAAAAAACAACCAATAACCCAGAACAAAAGACCCAATAACACCAAAAATAACAAGAAAACCAAAGCACATTTCTATTTCCTGGAATTCATTTAGATAAATAATATTTTAGATATTCAAAGGAGTTATGCTGTTGGGTTCCTCTCTGAAGACTATTCTCTTTTAGTCTGTTTGTTTGTATGCAGTTCATTTTTATTATTTCAGTTGAGTCTTCTTATCCACACACAAAAATAATGTGTGCACATGGAAGCAATAGAGAAGATAAACAAGCTGAATTACAGTCATACAAGGTACTCAGAACTAGCAATGAAGAGACTGATCTCACAGTCATGCTGAGAAGAGGAAACAATGTGAGAAAGGACACACAATATCATCACATCTACCTGGCATTTGAAAAGAAAAGAAAACTAGTCCATGGGAACAGATCAAATAAGAGATTCTTGGAGTAGAGTAGGAACAAGAATTGATTGGAAAATCTTCTGGAGTAAAAATAACGTTCTTTTGGTATTTCAAGGAGTTTAGGGTCAACACTACATACACCAAAACTCAGCTAATGCACACAGAAGATGTGTGCATTTCGTCTGGGATAAGCTTTACATACAAAGAGAAAAAAACCCAACAACATATCATATACTGATGATATGGTGGTTTTTGACAAAATATTGATATGATAGCTCATCAATATCTCATTGATGAAATACACTCTCAAGAGTTTAGGGAGAAGTATACTGAACACGAATTTATTTCTAAATGTATCATAAAAATAAAGAAAGATGAGTGGTGGACAAGGAAATAGATGGAGAGATGCATTATAAAGTAAGTATAGTCATTGTTAATTCTAGGCTTTAAATGGTAGATGTCCATTTTAAGATTCTTTCGACTTGGCTGCATGCTTGGATGTTTTCCTCACAAGATACTGTGGGGAAGCCATGTTTTGTGCTTAAAGAGAACAAATAATACAAGGGGTTTTTGTTGCCCTTCTAGAAACTCCTTAGGAATGAATAAGAAGCAGGGACAGGGCTGGGACCTGGGTCTCTTGTGGTCCATGTTACAATACCTAAGAATATTTCTAAGGCAGTAACAGACCAGAGGACCACTTCCTCCTCCAGTTTTAGAAGGAAGAAGGGAACAACTCTCTGAACCTGTGAAAGCAGAAAAAGGTAAACAGGGCCAGGGCCTCCTGCCACAGAGCTCTGCTTCTTTCATGGCCTTGAGCAGTCTTTTGGCAGGCCCCTAGACATCACATCATTATGACCTTGAGCAGTTTCAAATGAATAATGGACTGACTGCTTCCCAGAGGGGTGCACCAGACTGGGTACCAGTCAGAGGGACCAAAGAGCATATGGAGAGCTTGTGCAGGCTGTATGAAGCCTCCGATTGTGTCTGGAGACTAATACGGCATGTGGGCTGTCCAATGATCTCGAGAGTCACATAGCTCTCTCCTAGAGACATCTAATTACCCCTGCACCACACACCCCAGATGATGCCCTTTCTTGAGATCCCCCCTCCCATCTAGCAAGAGCTCTTCTCATCTTTGTCTTTAATAAATCTTTGCCATTTTCCTTCTCCCTCTGTAGTAGATTCATTCTCTAAGACCATAGAGACAAAGGACTCATCCAGACACTGGAGATTTTAGCATAAAAAGGGAAAAGTGCAAACAACATAAACATGGCCCCCTCTACACATACCCAGTGCCCATTATCCATGTGGACAGCAGGGCTGGGAGAGATAACGCTTGAGCCAGGCCTGGCAGCTAATCTCTAGGGGAATTAAAACTTCATTAACTTGTTTTCAGTGTTTCACAGACAGGAGCCACAGATCTCCGAGTCTGACCTTTTGAATATTATTTCTTCTTATCTCTTAAAAAAAAAGAAAGAAAAAAGAAAGCTCCCTGCCCCCATTCACCCCACACCACACAGTGTTTAGTTTGTAAAGAAGGCCCAGTGCTGGCTGGATTTACATTTGTCACTCACTGACATCTTTTTTTCTCTCTCACTTCTGCAAGGAGGCCTCTGTCACACTTAGGACAGAAATGCTTAACAGAAAAAAAATCCTCTCCTCAGACACACTATTTCCTTTCCCTTCTTTTCCTTGTTGTATTTTTAGGGGATCATCAGTGAAGGAAGGGATTGCGAGGAAGCACCCTCTTTCTCCTCTGGTTCTTCTGCCGGGGTTTTTCCACCGTGCTCATGTTGACACGGGGTGGTGGCTACTCCTCTTGGCCGGAGCCACCGTCACCCATGAGGATCCTGTGTGACAAGGATCAGAGGAAAGAAAGCAGAGGTCAGAGATTCTCGGAGAGTTTCAAAGCTTGGCACCTCCAAACCAAAGCAAATGTCCTGGTCCTTGTGTGGAATCATGGGGAAGAATGAGTTCGGTAGGGCAAGGGGCAAAAGCCACACCTTTCTAGTTCTGTCCTCAGTGAAGGTGCCCAAGGCCATGGGTTCTAAAACCAACGCAGGCTGCTCTCCCTTTTCAGGAATTGCCCCCTTTTTAACAACCTCTCTCAAGTCTTCAAGAACAAAATGCTCTTCCATAGTGGACAGACCGGAGAATTCACAGTTGAGAAGATCCAGTACCAATGATCCTTTCTGCCTGGGTCTCAAGAGAGCGTGAGGTAGGGTGTGCATTTCCTAGAGGTGACCGTCAGCATGCCACGCTCAGACTGGGTGGTTGTGAGACATCGAGAGGATTCCAAATGCGGGGGCTCCTGGCCTATGACGTGCCCAGCGGATGTCTGGGGCTTGTGTGAGTGCCTTTCCACAGATGTGACAAAATACCTGAAAAATAGCTGAAGGAAAGAAGGATTTCTTTTGACCCCGTTCTAGAGGTTTCAGTGCATGGCTCTGTTGCTTCTGAGTTCATGGGTGATGAGACAGAACACCGTGGTGAGATCGTGTGGAGAAGTCTTACCTCATGATACACAGGCAGCCAGGGGACAGGACGGGGCAGCGACAGGGCAGGCCCTTCAAGGACACCTCCCTCCCCATAGTCAGTGACCTACTTCCTCCAGCCCCAACCTTCTGGTGCCACCAAATCACAAGTCCATCCATGAATCAGATCCTCATCCTCAGGATCCAATTCCTTTGTGTGTGGGGGGGGGGTAGGGAGGGGTGCATGCATGAGTATATGTGTGGGTGTTCATGTGTGTGCATCGGTCTTGGCATTTGTACACAGGGACTGGGCACTGCCCTTGAGCTTTTGTTGCTCACAGCTAGTGCTCTACCACTTGAACCACACCTCCATTTCTGCCTTTTTTAGGGTAGCTAATTGGTGATAAGAGCCTTATGGACTTTCCTTCCCAGGCTGGCTTCCAACCTCAGTCCTCAGATCTCAACCTCCTGAATGGCTAGGATTACAGGCATAAGCTACTGGCCTCCAGCTTTTAAGTCTTGCTTTTCATAAATGTTTAGTTTTTGTTATTACAAAAGTGATGTACAGAGGGGTTACCGTTAAAGAAGTCAAGTAATGAGTACATTTCCTTTTGGACAATGTCACCCCCTCCCTTGCTCTCACCCAGTTTTCTCCTCTCCTATCAAGTCGTATAGTTCATTTTCAATATAGTGTCTAGTGAGTCAATTCCTTCTTAATGACTGAATTCACCAGCAGAGAGGCCAGTCTTCTAGCACATGAACCCTTTCATACTCAACCATGACACGAGAGGATACGAAGATGTAAACAGGAAGTCTAAAGGCATTTTCAAGTAAAATACATCGTCGCCCTGGGTCAAAAATACTGCTCAGGTTTATCAGTGACTGAGGCGAGGATGATTTTATAGCTAATGCTTTTCTCCACCTAATAGGTGGAGGACTGAAATAAAGGGAGTCGCCCTGGTCCATTTTCTCCTACGATAGCAAAATACCAGTGACTGGGTGATTTATAAGGAACTGAAGTTTATTTGGCTCAGGGTCCTGGAGGCTGAGGGTACAAGAACATGCCTTGGCTTCTCTTGTTTCCTGATGACTTGGTGGAGGAGATCACAGGCTGAAACACCAAGAATGCTAGTCTCTGTTCTCTTCTTATGGAGTCCCTATGCCATCATTGGGCTCTACTCATCCCAAACGCTCTGCCCACAAATATCACTAACACCCTCATTCAGAAATGAAGGTTCTAATACATAAAGTCTTGGGGGGGGGACACGTTCAAGCCATATGTAGGGCAAAAATGACCACAAACAATGGCTTACACTAAGACACATTTGCTCCCTCACAGTTTTTGTGGCCAGGAATCAGGATACGGCTTAATGCTGGGTCCTCTGCTGAGAGTCTTCCCAGCTGACATCCTTCTTGTCAGACTCCAAGTCCTCTTTTAGGATCAGTAGTTATTGGCAGAATTCAGTTCCTTGCAGGGATAGGACAAGGTGGCCCCGTTCCTGCTGTCTGTCAGCAGGGGGCGCTGTCAGTCTCCAGAAGCCACCTTCCTGTCTTAAAGCCAGCAGAATGGTCTGCTCTCCTTTCAAATCTCCACTTTGTCAGCACTGAAGGAGACATCTATGCAACTAAAATATCCTGTCATTCTGCAGTGGAATCAATCCAGGAGTGGCAATTTTGTGTTTACAGGTTCTGCCTACCTTCAAGTACGAGCACAGTCAAGGCATGTACCCCGGAGGGTAAGAATTTGGAGTGTTATCTTAGAATTATTACAAGTGAATTTTCAGCATGAGCTAATTCCAACCAGGAGAAATTGGCATAGCACAGGGGAGAGGGAAAGTTAGCTAGACTGCCCATGGAAAACACAAGAACTTGCTACCTTGTCTTGTCAGCTTTTAGAGTATACACAGCATTAGAATAAAAAAGACTTTGGGAAGAAATTCTCTTTCAAAGCACTATATGTTATAATCCCCCTCGTTCTCTGTCTTTCTGTATGTCTGTCTGTCTCTCACTCTGTCTTTGGCAGTATTGGTGTTTGAATTTAGGACCTTGCCCTTTGCTAGACCCGTACTCTACCACTTAAGCCATACCCCCAGTTCTTCTTTTTCACTGATTATTTTGAGGATGGAGTCCAGTGAACTTTTCTGCCTCAAAACACAGTCCTCCAGACTCAGTCTTCTGAGCAGGTAAAATACAAACACGAGCCAGACACTGGCATCTACTTGCTTGT
Organism: Dipodomys merriami; assembly: GCF_024711535.1. Classification (NCBI taxonomy): domain Eukaryota; kingdom Metazoa; phylum Chordata; class Mammalia; order Rodentia; family Heteromyidae; genus Dipodomys; species Dipodomys merriami. Next base: position 131,320 of record NW_027205359.1, read on the forward strand.
TTTAATCCTTTTTAAAGAAAGGCCATTGAAAAAGATGGAGGAAAATGGTTCCTTTGCTTCTTCTTTTAGATCTGTTGGTCTGGGTCCCTTTCTGAGACAGGTAGCATTATCAGACAGAGAGAAGTATAGAAACAATGCCAGATGGCAGAAAAGTCACATTTTCTGCAAGTTTCTTTGTTTTAGAAAGGATCTGCTCATGCCCCTTTGGGAAACGGTTGCTGAAGTTGCTATCTGTCACTGGTGGTGAAAATGCTTGTGTCTGACTGAAAGCTGTCAAGCCCAGGTTTCTTCTCTTTGTAGCCTCAGTGAATACTGAGAGAAATGTTTATCAAGTCATAGATAAGAATGAGAAAGAGAGGGGGAGGGGGAGGGAGGAGGGGAGGAGAGGGGGGGAGAAAAAGAAAGTGAGAGAGAACAGTGAGAAAGAGAGATTTATAAATCATCCATCTCTCATCGTAAAAGCCAAAACATTTTGAGATTTGGGATTGAGCCTCTATAAAATTTGATCCCACTCCATGGCTAGTTCCCTAGGTGCTGGAGAGTAACTGAGGCAGGATGAGATCACCCCAGCCAAAGCAGAAATTCTGGCTACAAACCTGGTCATCAGAAAAATGCTCAGCCTCTCTTAAGGGCAGTTCTGATGCCAACGGGCCACACAGCAGCATGCTCTAGCTCTTCCCTATCTTTGTGTTTCTGCCTTGGACTCTTAGTCTTTCCAGTCCAGTTTTTCATTAAGGTTGCTGGGGGCAAAGCCAATCTATTTTTCTTTTTTTTTTGGTCGGTTGTGGGGCTTGAACTCTGGGCCTGGGTGTTCATCCCTGAGCTCTTCAGCTCAAGGCGAGCACTCTACCTCTTGAGCCACAGCACCACTTCCTGTTTTCTGAGTGTTTTATTGGAGATAAGAATGTTACAGACTTTCCGGCCTGGGCTGGCTTTGAATTGCAATCCTCCGATCACAGCCTCCTGAGTAGCTAGAATTTCAGGCGTGAGCCACTGGCACCCGGCCCAGCAAAGCCAATCTTTGGGAGCCATTTATTACATGCTTAGAATATACTAAGCTCAATGGGAACTCAATGAAGAGGACAGACCTAAATCTCTGAGAAATCAATGGCAAGACGAAGTGCAAAGATGAGAGAAAAGATAATAGGGGGTGGCGAGTGATTAATTGCTAGATGGTGAATAGAAAACCTTCTAGCAGTTCGGAAGAGGCAAGAATCTCTTGCTAGAGAGTGCTAAGCGGAAGATTTGATTAAAATCTCTCTGGGGTTGCAAGGCCTGGCTCAAGAGGTAGCATGCCAACCAATGAGTGAACAGGTCAGATGGAGTTTGAGTCTCAGTCTCAGACAAAAAACAAAAACAAAACTCTTCTCAGCACATGCTACATCCAGACTATGGTTTTCCCTTCTATTCTCCTTCATCCTGCATCCGCCAGATTGTTTGGATGTTTAGAGATTAAGATGTTTTCCAAACTTTTCTGTGAAAAATTGCCAGTTAGCACTTATATTGGTTGCTTAGAGACAGCAAGAAGGTGGGGGGGGCGGGCGGCAAGGGAGATGGGAAGGGATGGGAAGGGGAAACAAAGGAGGAGGCAATAATGCTTGATAAGAAATGTACTCATTACCTTGCTCATGTAATTGTATCCCCTCTGTATGGTATTTCCATAAAAAATGTAAAAAAATAGAATTCTTTTTTATTTGATTATGGTATGGAGATAAATCTTGATTTCTGTGCCATGTTATCAAAATGTTTAACCACCCAATTAACCTAAGCAGACCACAAATCAGCAATGTTGTCTGTCCTTGCCTGAAGAGATTCTAGAGGTCATCCAAAGGTATGCATTCTGCTCCTAGTTAGAATAAGGTAGACCTTCTAAGTGCCTTCATAGAACTTATACCTTTGTTGAAAGACAGATGGGTAACAGACAATTATACCTCCGAGGCCATGTGGGAGTTTGGAAGCCACTGGGAAGCCTCTGGCATTTAGTCCAAGACACATGGAGATTGCCATTCAGATTTGAGCTCTCAAAAGCAAGGATTAGAGGATATAACCCTTGCCATTCAAGAGCCTAAAAGAGGGTTTTTTTTTTTTTTTTATCATTTCTTTCTTTAGGAGATCTTGTAATATCCAGAAAAAATTATGGCAGTGGATCAGTACTTACACAAACCTGAAGAGTCCCCTAGATGGACTTTGGCAGCTGTAGCAGGCCAAGTATATGTCTCAGACCCAGTCTTGGCCTAAAGTCAGGGTTTTCTGGAGAAACAAAGCCAACAGTTAGCATCCTTTCCCATGTCTTCAAATCACTGATGGCCAATCTTAGGAATTTTTTTTGTGATATCCATCTTCTTTTTAAGGAAGATATCAAATTAGAGCATTTCAGAAGGGGAAGGAGAAGGAGAGATCATTGTAGACATATACACACACAAGCACGTGTGTGTGCATGCACACGCGTGCGCGTGCACACACACACTCACACCTTTGCTTATCTCACAAGGAAGTCCTCTCTGCTCATTCCTCTATAAAGGAATTTGAAAATAAATGAGCAGACCTAAAAATCAGCCCTACTGACTGAGATCATTTAAAATATGTCTCCACTAGGGTGAGGAAAAGGAGACGGAAGGGAAGGAAGGAGGGAAGTAGGAAAGAGAGAAAGAGATTTACCAAAGGCAAAATTTTCCAAGGCAAATTATAGCTGCCCATGATCAATCAAGACACAAAGCCATCTTCCTAGAGAGCAGGAAGGAAGGATGCTGGGGTATGGGGTTCCTTAATCCTATCCCACAGGCCTGCCTTGGCACCAAGGGCCTGAAAGCAGACCCAAATGCTTTTGTTAGTGAAAGCAGAAGGGCTTTGAAGTGACAGCTGGGATTGTTGGAATTGCTGGGAGAAATTCCAAGCAGGTCAGACTCTTCCAGGAGGCTTGAGGATTGAGATAGGAATGGATGTTCCCTGCAAGGAAAGAAAAGGCTTAAGGAACCATCAGCTCCAAGCTCCAAACTTAGACAAGTTTTCCTTGTCTTAGGGACTCAGAGGAGTTGCTTGCTGCTACCAAACTTGCATGCAGAAGATAGCTGACTAACGCCTACAGGGCTCCCACTTTTTTCATTTATTTTTGTGCTGGTCCCAGGGCTTGAACTCAACCTGGATGCTGTCCCTGAGCTTTTATGCTCAAGGCTAGTGCTTTACCCACTTGAGCCACAGCACTACTTCTGGCTTGGGGTGGAGGGAGGTATTTAATTGTAACTAGGACTCTCACAGACTTTCCTGCCTGGGCTGACTTCAAACTACAATCCTCAAATCTCAGCCTCCTGAGTAGCTGGGATTATAGGCCTGAGGTGCCAAACAGCTTTTTAACAAGGGCAACAAGTCAAGGCCTCTGGAGACTGACACTTTGCCAGTGTCATTCTCATTACTCACTACATCTCACCACTTCCTGCTCTCTTTCTCTTCAGCTTTCTAAGCACAGAGCCAACGAATGAGTCCTTACTGTAACTGTACACTGGATCCTGGACTAGAAACTGAACAACTCTTGCTCAGTCTCGTCGGGCCCAACACTCTCATGAAGAAAACCAATTCCTTTCAATCTACAAAGGAGTGTGTATGCAGAGACATTGCTGTCTCAACCAAGATGGCACAGTGGAATGTCAAGGTCTGGATGCCACATAGCCCTGTGCTTGGCTCGGCCTGTGTTCCTGCCATCGGGGACTGAGCCCGGTAGCTTGGCTTGTGGTAGCTTTGTGTGAGTCTCAGACAAGGATCAGCTGCCTGGTTCCAAGCAGTTGGCTATTGCTCTTGCTCCCCCAGCACAGGGGGTTCGAGCACAGGCCCAGGGTTTTGCTTTCTGTGAGTGCTTCCACTTACTGCAGCTTTGGGTGAAATAAAAGTTCAGACTTCTTGCAGAAAGATGAGGGAGCTGTACCCAGCTGCACAGAGGCGGGGGGGGGGGGGGGGAGGGCAAGGGAGCACAATGGAAAAAGAGGAGGGGGTGGAGGAGGGAAAAGAGGAAGACGAAGACAAAGAGGAAAGCAAAAAGGACCAGAAGAGAAAGATGAAAGGAAAAGGAGGACATGGAGAGAGGAAAAAAAGAGAAAAAAAAAAGGAGGACAGAGGGGAAAAGAAGGAGAGAAGAGGGAAAGGGAAAAAAAGGATGAGGATGAAGAGGAGGAGAAGGAGAAAGAGGAGGAGGAGGGGGAAGGGAGGAGGAGGAAGAGGAAGAGTGACAGAGAGAATGGAAGGAAGGGAACTGGCAGCCTCAATCCTCAGTATTTCTGAAAGCTTCTTTCCAGGCCTGCAGCAGGAGACAGTTACACTGTGAGGAGGAAGGAAGGCAGGGCAGAATGTCAGAGGAACAGCACCTGCAGCTATTTGTCCAGGTGGCCAGATCCCTCTCAGAATCCATGCCCAGGTCACATAGGATCATCGGCTGATGGGAACAGCATTCGTTCTGTGAAAAGTGGCAGCTGGCCCTCCTGGGATATCTGAGCTCCCCGGGACAGGCAAACTCGATGTCCAATGTAATGACAGCCTTTGTGGCTCACCAGCATGACAGACAGGGCACGCTTTTGTCCTAGGAACTGCCCCAGTGCCTGCGGGTGATCACGAGACCGAGCACAGCAAATGAAGTCGTTTCTTTAGGAACAACACCAGCTGCCAAGACTGGCTTAAGAGCAGGCCTGGGCACTGAGCTGTTAGTAATTATGAACATATTAATTCTGTTGTACCTATTCATGGGGTTTGGTGGGAGATTTGTGTGGGAGATTTCAGTGTGCCCCAGGAACATTCAGTCATTCTTTTTCACCCCACCTGCCCATACCCTTCCCAATTCCCGGTAATCGCTCTGTGACTTTCAGGTCCATTTTGTTTCCACTTTGTATGAGAGGGGTCATGACCCCGGAGGATGTGACTGGGATCCCTGTGGCGGTTGCTGCCTTAGCCATGACATGGTCCAGCTGATTTGCTAACATGCGGTGTCAGGGTCAAGAAGGACGGAAACTTCTTTCCCTGAACTTCCAATAGTCTTCTGAGAAGCCTGTGCTGTACCAGAATATGTGCTTAAAACGCTGGAATTCCCTGAGCTTGGACAATTACCCAGAAAGCCCCTGCTTAACTGTTTCTAGGGAGATTGATAGCACAATAATATTAAGAAAATTAAGATGGCCTTATCTAAAATATTACCGCTTCCTTTCCAAGCCATTACTAAGACCAGAAATAAAACAGATGCCTTCCACTTCTGCCGTTACCAAGTGTGAACTTGGCCAATCCATCTAGTTATTGTTTGCCTGTGACTAGGTGTTACTTTAGCCAATATCACAGAACAGGTAACACTTGGTTCCAAGACACAGACTTTCCCTAGTAAAACCAAGAGAGATAGTTCCAGGTAAATGGAGTAGCTGGTCACCTGAGGTTTACCATGGAACTGGCCCAATACAGGCATCTCTCTTCTGTCTACTAAATCAACTCCTGCTGCGTTGTCAGGTTTAGTTAACTCTTTTGCCCCAGCGCCCGGATACCAGAGAGCCCTCCTTACCCCCACGGCCCTCCGAAGCCCCAGAGCTCTCTGATCTATCTGGACAAGCTCCTACCAGCACTAATGACTGGCTGTGTTCTTATGCTCTGCAGATCAAGTGTGTCCATGCAAACCCTTGTACCAGCATCGCCGGGGAGCTCGTTAAAAACGGCAAAATCCAGCCCTCAATCTTCCCCAAATCTCCATTGTGTTTTCTTTCTTTTTTTTCTTTCTCTTTTTGGCAGTACTGAGGATTGAACTCAGTACTGAGGATTGAACTCAGGCCTCATACTGGGTAGGAAAATTCCTCTAATACTTGAGTCTCACCCCCAGTCCTCCCCCAGCCCTTTTAGTTTTCAGTTTGCTTGTCAGACAAAGCCTTGTGCTTTTTCCCAGGCTGGCTTTGTAGTCCAATCCTCGCGCCTCTGCCTCCCAAGCAGCTGAGACTACAGGTGTGCATGCTACCACGTGCAGTTTGTTTGTTTTTTTGAGGTAAGTCTTGTTTGCTCCTTCTCCATCTTGTCTTGAGCTGTGATCTTCCTAACTGCTTCCCAAGTAGCTGGGGCCACAGGCATATGCCACTACACTTCACCTCTAAATCTGCACTCCAATGAGTTTGGTATCAAAGTGGTACAAGCATTCTTTCAGTGCCTCCAACTAGTTAAAGTTAGACTTGTT